>NW_016690450.1:567696-759653 GCF_001604755.1 Lepidothrix coronata | reverse complement strand
GCTTATTTTGGCAACATTGGCTTATTCTTGATGTAAATAGAATTTTAGCCTTGTTTCGTAAACGAAATTTTACATAAGTTGAGAAAGATTAAAGTTTTCTAAATTCGGGATACACATAAAAAACCCTTGTAACTACTTCTGGAGCATGTTTTTACTTGCTATAACCATTTGTCCTTTTTGAAATTGAATAATATCTTTGCTTTTATGGAAATATTTATATGTTGACTATAACAAAACTAGGAAAAATGGGCAGTTCAGCACAAAAACCACACACCATAATGCCCAAAATCCTTTTCTTCCTTTTCTCCATCTTTCCCACTACTGTTACTAATTTTTTCCTTTGCCATGTTTTGATTGTCCAGTGTAGAGACTTTCAAATGAAAATTAACAGATGCTCTTCCACACAACCTGACTGCTCCTGGGGGGAGCTTGCTCCCACCAGACATTTTACATCTGTTTGAAGCTAACTTCACGTTCCTTCTGTTCCATCTCAAATTGGAAGCCCTGATGGGAAGAGATGAGAAGGTACATGTACTGAGGCAGGGCTTTGATCCGCGATGCCACACACTGACTGACATTTCCCCTCTACACTGAAACATGCTGCTCTCAGATATATGGTAATAAACAGGACTGTTCAGCTGGCTAACAGAAATGATGTAGAGACAGCAGGGAAAAAAAAATCACCTTTGTTAGCAGAAAATTTTTTTTAGATCTAAATCTCGGAAATATATTACCTTTTTTATACAGTCTGTTTATTTTTTGTGTGTGTTTTATTCACCTACAACATGAAATTTTGCAAATCTATTGATATGCTAGCACACTTACACGAGCTTACTGGAGTTTGTAGGCAGGGCTTCAGGATTTTTCCCTATACCCAATTTTATCACTTCTAACTTATGCTTCTGTAGTGTGCAAATATATTTTCTTTTCTTCATTAGAGCAATGCAAACCTTTCTGTTCATATTAAATGTTGTCATCCCAACAATTGTGTCTTTCTGTTCTCAATTAAAACTAGTTGTCTTTGAAATGACACCGTTCAATACTGTCTCTTTAAAAAAATAGGGAAACAAACATACACATTTTTCAGAGCGGGAAGGATATTGCAAAATTGTTTTCACAATTGTTCAATACATCCAAAAATATAACACTGCAGAAAAAAAGAAATTATTTCATTTCAGGACAATAATACTAGCAGATCTGAAGTTAACTGAAAACTTTTCCACTAGTACTGATGAACAGAGTGTTCTAGAGCTCTCTTTCTTTTCTTATGTTACCTTTTGAATGCTGAGCTGTGAGCATAAAGAAATTTTCTACAACATTTAAAAAACTTTGATAAGATGTAACTTATTTTCCTTTTTTGAAAACTGCATGTTTTGTTATTTGATCTATAGCCTGAATGGCACAGAAAAATAGTGAAAACCTTAGTTTGTTCTGGGCATTTTAACTAAAGGTGTTGAAGGTACATAAAAGCTTATATACTTTGAAAATGAATAGTAATTTTACCAAAAATTCTCTGTGCCCAATAATCATGTCATCTTTCATTCTGTTCTGGCTCCTCAAGCTTTCACAAGTTGTTCAACTCCTAGTCCTCTGAGACAGGAATTTAGGAATAAATTGGGTCATCTTTCAAAGTAGTAGTGTTGTCCGAGTAATAATCTTAATAATATTTCAGTGATCCTTCATGAGATTCTCTATATCTATACCAAGAATATGTCTCCCGTTTGGATTTGGCTTGTAATGCTTGAGATGTGATGGCCACACTCTGCAGGACAAGTAAAAGAAATTGGGTGGAGGAAAGGACAAGAGTGTTGTTTTGTCAGAGTTCAAGAGCAAGCTCTTGGGAGACTATTAACTGCCAAAACCAGCTCAGACCTCTTGTCTTTTTAAAATACTTCGGAAGGGAAATGACCAGAGATTTTTCCTTTCTTGCTGAACTTCGAACTAGTTCTCTGGGGTATAATGAGGGATTTTCAGTAAACACGAAGAAAATATTCAGATATTGCTATGGTCTGTTCTAGTCCTTCTTCTAACAAGTAATTTTTCTGACTTATTATCTACTTCACTGTGTTGTGTTAGTGTCTGCTGGAAACAGGACTTGGTCAATGACATAGCATGCCTGTGAGAATACTTTCCAAACTCAGTATTTGAACTATTTTTAGTTGAAAAATCTCTTTTAAATTGTGTCTCAAAAGGTCTGAACATATCTTCAAGGGTTCCCAGTTGCTTATATACTATATTACATATACTTACCTACTATATTGCATGCATCATGTAACCATGATTGACTGAGTATCTACTTGAAGATCATCACATTATCTCACTATGATGGACACTGAGAGATACAGGAAATTCTGTGAACTCTCTTACTTTGTTCTTCCACAAACTAAATAGATTGGCCCACTGATCACAAGATCAGTAGTGCAAAATCAGTAAACCAGGCAGGGGAAGTTGCTCCCAGATGTGAGAACCTGGTACGAGAGTTTCCAATATTTTAGGTTTTTCGGATTTGCTTGAAACTGGTTTTTGAAAGTACTAAGAACCTTAGCTGAAGTATCTGACAGGATGAGGCTCAAGTGAGTTTCCTCATCTTCTTCCAGATCTTTTTTGAATTACTGTGTCATAGCAGAGAGAAAGTGTTTTATCTTGAGATTCAGACTCCAAATCCACAACTCTTTCCCTTCTTAGATGGTTGACTTCAAGAAAGATTGGAGGTTTAGGCAGTCTGGTCATGTCACTTCAGATTCATAGTGGTAGGTCTAGCGGCAGTGACATGGATGAATGACTTCAATAAAGAAGTACAGTGGAATAGCATCTTCCACAAACCTATTTGTACCATATGTTATGCCCCCAAATGCTGCTTTAGTAGTACCCCCAACCTTGGGGCCTTCTGTTTGTTATTAGTAACATTTGCTTTCAGTTCCTCACCATTTTTCTGGGGGGGAGGGAGGGTGGTGGTGATTGTGGTGTGGTGTGGTGTGTGTGTGGGGAGAACATGGAATATCTGAAAACAATAACTCTTACTCTTGTTCATTGACATAAACCGGCTGTCAGTTCCTTGTGGGACCCAGGCTGATAAAAAACAGGGAAAAACTATTTTATTTGCAATGTAAGGAATTTTAGCCTGTGGAGATTTTTAGTTCAACAGCAGTAAAGGTAGGGACGGCAACCAGTGAGGCTGTTAAAGGTTACATTCTCTCCCGCCCTCTCTTTTTTCCCAGTCCCCTGAGTCATAATTAAAACTCCAGAAAGTGAGAAGCTGTTACTAATGCTAACATACAGTTTGGCACAGCAGAATCGTGCATTTACTGACTTGTGTTTTTTATTTAATTTCATTTTTTATAGGTCAAGCTGAAATTTTACTTTACTATTTGGTTTACAAAGGGCTTTTTCAGAATCTGAAACAAATAATTTGATTTGACAGTTTCCCAGGTATAACAATTATGGAAACAACCACCTTGTTCAGCAACCTGACAATAATGATATCTTAATGGAACAATTAGGTACTTTAATCAGATGTCTTTAGTGCTCTCAAGCTGAAAATGCTGGAGATGGCCTCTTGTGCTTTCTACTGCTTAGGATTTCTCCCAAGAGATTAGCTGGACACAGAGGCAAACTAACTGCCCTTCGTATCTTTTTGAGAGCTGTTCAGATTTGCAGGAGCAGTTTCATAATAATGATATTTACATACCATCTTTCCCAGGACTGAAACACTATACAAGGTTACTTAGAAGACCCCTACTCAGACAAGACTTAGTGAATTTGGTGGGTAAAGTCTGAGAAAGAGTTTAGAATTTTGTAATGCTGCTTTCAGCCGTTTCCTTGATGCTCAGAAATGTTTTGTCACTCATTTTTAAGAAAGACTCTCTGTCAACACAGGACTCCTTTGAGTACCTGTTGGAGAGGTTTATTTACATGTCTTTATATTCAGTCGTGTCTTAAGTTAGCTTAGGAAGGCTTAGGAGGCCATTCCTCAGCAGAAGGTGATTATATTTCTAAGACAAACTGAGGTGAAAGTGTGTTGCTCAGCCCTGAGACTTGGGTATGAAGTTATACTTCCTATGTACAAATATCACTGAGGCAATTTAAACCGATCAGTGAGATCCTTGGAAAATCTCAGAGTGAAGGAGAAAACATTATTGGCACCTGTTGGATTGCCATTGCCATTTCTTAAAAAATATATAGCACCTTTTAAGGTCATCTATTAAAATACTGGCCACTCCGACCTTGAAATCTGCTGTGAATTCACCCCAAGGTAATATGAACTAGTAGAGTAAAAAAAAAGCATCCTTCCTTCTGCAGATAAATTTCAGTGCTTAATAGCCACTTATGTTGTCTTTTTTGCCTTTCTTGTCTACGGCATAAGTGCCTTCAGGCCTACTGTTCATAATAGGCCCCAATTTTTCTTGCATACTGAGACCACAAAGTTTAGATCAGCCATTCCCTGTTTTCTGGTTTGGCATTGCTGCACAAGACATGGATAATTGCAGGGCAAGAGTTTTCCATGGGCTTACTTACTTACAACAAGACCCCTTGACTGTGCAAGAACCCAAGTACGTAGGTGAAAAAAACAACAGCATGTCCTGAAATGCAGCTATAATCCTTGGAGGGTACTTCAGCTGCCATCCTCATCCTCACATTGATTCTTAGTGCTGCCATCCCTCCAGTATGACACCAGAAATGTGAATTGAGGAGAAAGCTTGCCTTGTTTTTTATTCAAAGAATACTACCAGAGGGTTAAGTCTTCTCCACAGATTGTAAGAAATCAAAGACTACTAGATCAAGCTGCTTGTGAAATCAAAGAGTACTTCCCTTCTAGTTGTCCAGATAGCATACCAAAGTATGTCTGTTGCCATATTTAATAAGGTAAAACTGAAATTTTGCATGAAATTATAAGACAGAAGCCTAAATATGAGTGGTTTTTATTAGCTTACCTGCTAAGAAGTGAAAAGAGAGTAGAATTACTTGATAAACTTACCTGTGCTGCTACTACTTGGAGTACTATTTTGTAGTGCTTATTTTCTACATATACCCATTCATCCAATTTTAATAAGAGTGAAACTCAGACCAGGATACCAATTTCCAGATGCATTTTTGCTATCCTGGGGAATGTTTATTTTCATTTTGAATTAAAGTGAACTTTACTATCACAGAATATTTTAAATTAATACAGAAAATCTCAAATGATGTATTGACACAGTACACTTGTTTCTAAAACCTCAGAAGAAGCCAAATAAATATTCATATTGAGTAAACAGATTATTTGCTTTTTAAGTATTTTTAACTTCTGGTACCGCTCCTAGTTTGATCTCTGGGTTCTTGGTTATTGAATCCTGAGGGTAGGGTCAGAGAGCCAGATGTTCTCTCTCTTGTTTTAGGTCAGGAGTTGGGAATGCTTCTTTCATGTCTTCATGGTTTGTGACCTGTAGACACCACCATAATATAAGTAATAATAAACACATTGATGTGCACCTGGTGGAACTCCTCTGAAGCCAGTGGGATTATGTTAGTATACGGTAAAAATTAGGCTTATTATTTGCCTTAGAGGCATCCTACAGTTCTGCGTATCTGTGAAAACTATGAACAATTACCCTCTGGGTATCAAATACAGCTATGGTGCGACTGTATGATGTTTTTCTTCTTTTTCTGTGTCAGCAATATTTAAATGTGTGCTGTCATGGAGGGTTATTAGTGCATCCCTAATATTGCTGAACATCTTCTTATTCTGTAATGCAGCAGCATTATAAATGGCAGTCTGTAGTGCCCTTTACTGCAGTATATCCCAAGCTCCTAGGACTGTTCGTCTACATGCCATGATGGGAGATGGCAGTTGGATTGACATTTCAACACCTTTCTTGCCCATACAGCAAAGCTCCAGCATTGCCAGCTGACACTTTCTTTTCGCACTGGAATTCAGTAGTTATAACTCAGTCTGTTTGCATGTCTCAACTTCTATATTTAAGCACTGCTAATCCTCAGTTAAGGGCCAACCTTTCATCTGGCCTTACAAGGGTGCATGGTGGTGAGGGAGGTGTAAGGAGCTTTCATGGACCTTGTGCAGTCGTCCTTGAGAAGCCAGGCACAATTGCTACCTTAAAAGTGGGGACAAACAAGATGCTCTTGCCTTATCTCCCCCTTGAATGCAGAGATGGCAGCAGCTGGAGGAGCTGTGCCCCATCATGTGCCATATGTGCCAGAGGAGGAATGTTCCCTCTCTTAAAGGTGCTCCACAAATGGCAATGTAAATCCAGACATCTCTTCTATTGGAAGTGTTGTCTGAAGAGTGTAGCTGGTCTTTGAGGTGGTCAGATATGTTTTTTTTCTTAAACTGTCTGCTTTCCCTCAGGTTCACAGAATCATAGAACGGTTTGGGTTGGAAGGGACCTTAATGATCACCTAGTTCCAACCCCCCTGCCAAGGGCCAGGGACACCTTTCACTAGACCAGGTTGCTCAAAGCCCCATCCAATCTGGCCTTGAACACTTCTGGAGACGGGCCAGTGCCTTACCACCCTTACAGTAAAGAATTTCTTCCTAATACCAAATCTAAACCTACTCTCCTCCAGTCTAAAGCCATCACCTCTTGTCTTATCAGGGTTAACAGTTGTCGGTTCACTCAAGGAAATTAGTGCTGTAGTCTGTGCAGACCTATCCTTGCATTTGTTGCATGTTTTCCTAAACAACAGGAAAGTAGAGATAATAGCATGGAAGTCATGGTGCAGGCTGAGCAAGCAGCCTGTGTGCTGCTGAAAGGAGTAAGGAAACTGTCTGCTGCCTGTCAGAGTGATATTTTTTCTGCTGGAAAACTCTGTTGGGAAGGAGTCAGGGCACCAAAATGGGGACACAACAAATAATTGTTTGCTTGGGAGGACCCCACTCTTGTTTTTTTCTGTGTAGTTTTGCAATCCATCTCCTCCAGCAGCTCAATGAGGATGTGGAAGATGACTTTCCTGCCACAGACTCCTCTGACTGCCCAGCTGCTGTTGCATCCAAACAGACAATGGAGACTGGAGAATTTGTTTTATTGTCTTTTGAAATAGCTGGCTTACTGAAGCAAGGAAGAATCAAGCCTGCTCTCTTGTTTCTTCTGGGAATGTTGAAGACTCTATAGATAGGAAATTATGTTATGCTTTCCAAAGAAAAGAGGGTTAGTACATGCTATTTTTTCCTGGTGAAGGCTCCTGTTTGTTAAGTGGCCAGCAGAAATCTAACTGCTAATACTTGAAGAAGGCATGATTTCAGTGTGCTTTTACAATCAAAGCTGAGAATGATATGTGCTCTTGGAGTTTTTATTCACCTTCTGTTTACTTGATATCCTTTTTAGTCAGATGTTGAAATCTGTTTCCTGTGATGTCTTAAATAGCCCATCCAGGTCTGGAGCAGTGTTTTTTTTTTAGCAGGGCTAATTAGCCTTTGGCTAATAGCAGTTGGAAGAAGGATAGTGGTTTGGAGGACATGCATAAAGAAGATCTAGTCAGTAGTCATATCAAAGAATGTCAGCCAAGCTGGTCTTTGCAGGAGGTATAGTGGCTATAAGACATCACACTTACCTTCCTGAAGATGCCCAGAGAACCTCCAAGCCTATAGGTTTAAAAGCATTAATCCATTAACATTAACCTTTGGGGACAAAGTAAAACACATTCAATTAACTTTTTCTTTCAAGTTAGAATTTGCAATTAAAGATTTTTTCATCCAGGCACAAGATGGACCCACTTTCCGTCTTGCATCTGGATCCCTGATATCTTTTAAGACCAACTGTGATAGTCTATCACAATAAAAACTCATCTGCCATGTGTTAAATACAAAGCCCAAGAAAGAGGGGCCATACATCCTGTGCAAGTTAAATAAGTTTATTTTCCAATAGATATCTTTCTACCAATGCCAAGAAAATATCTTGAGACACACCAATTTTTCCATTACTCACTTACACTGATATTTAGCTGGACGGTAAAGGTTGTGGTACTTGTTGTGCTCTTCTATTGATATTTTTTTTTCTTAATTTACTAACTTCAGTTATGATATTTCCTTGAGTATAAACTGGTATGAAATTGTCCAAGTTTGGACCTGAATGAAATGTGCTCCTTAGTATCTGCCTCAAATCTGATTCAGTACTGAGAAGCACGCAGCGTTCTGAAAGCACCGAGTATTGAAACTTCATCTTTTAATTTTTAACAGTAGAAATGAGAAAAGGAAATAATTGGCACTCTGTGTATGAAGATGCTATTAACAATTTTTTGTCATTTATTATTTTACCTTATTATTAGGGAAACAAAAGATACTAGACATTTTGTTTTTCACGAAATTATATAGGCAGTAAAAGTTTATGAATGAAGAAACACATTTTGCACTAATACCACAGCACTTCTATTTCATTTTATGATTTTTTTTTTATTTCACTTCTGAGGGTACTTCTACTAAATCCAGGGAACAGTAGGAAACCCACCCAGTGGGTAATTTAACCTGTAAAAATTGTCTTTCTTCAAGTGAAAAAAAAGTAACCTGCTGACTATTTTATATATCTCATTTCTTTTTCCAAGATTGTTCATTCTTCTCTTGTGAAACTTCGATTTTGGTTTGGGGGTTTGTTTGTTTTTCTCCATTTGTTTTATAATGTATTTCTACTGCTAATCTAAGTTGGAAAAAAAGATAAAAATTATGTATGTGCTTAGTAAATCAGTGGACAAATATGCAAAAAAGATGAACTGTATCTACAGATGCAGAATCTGTAGAAAAAGGAAGGGAGAAGGCCAGCTTTTTAGTGTTAAAATGAAGTAAGACAAAACCAGATTGGGATGGGATTTATGAAGCAAAGCATTCTAAAATGAAGGCATGCAAATATTTAACTCTATTTTTATATGGTTGGTCTCAATGTTTTTATAGTGAGCCTACATTGATATGCCTGCTTATCTAGGTAAGACATCTGTATATGGCTCATTTCCCCTATTACCAGTTGTCTTTTAAACTCCCACGTGACATATTTTTGATCATCTGTTATAATCCTGTTTGATGCTTATCTGAAAGCATTTCTTCTTCTCATTTAAAAAGTCTAAGTGGAATGTGACTACAATCTTTTATTTTACTTCACAGTGATTTTACTGAAATGTTTGGTTTACTTTTTCAGAGCAGACTTTTAGCTATTTTCTTCATTCAGTTACTGTAGATTCTGCTAATCAGATCATCACAGCTATAGAGTTACAGAGCGAAGTTTGAAGAGAATAAGGATTTGAGTTTTGCATCTAGTTGACATCTTTGCACATCCCTTTTTTATTACTGTGCTTTAGTCTGTGATTCCAACTCATTTAATTTATCATAAGAAAAAAAAACTTTCCTTGTTCTTCTCCTCTTGCAGACACATGCATTTAAAAGGCTTTGAGCCATCATGTCCCTTCCCATTATTTATGATCTGCAGAAAACAGGCTTATTTAGAAAGTTATGTGACTTAGCCAGCAAATGCTGTTCGGAATCCAAAAAATAAGCTGTGGAGACAAAAGAATTTTTCTTTTAAAGAGAACTTATTTGATGAGATGTTTTACTGAATTCCTAGAAAATTCTCATTTTTGGCTTGAATTAAAATCAAAAAAAGTTTGTGACTGCATACAGAATAAATGTATGTGCAAATGCACAAGTAATTTATGTATGCAGTTACCTCAACCCTGCCTATTGGGCTCCATCTGTGTTTGAAATGAAATGAGGAATTAGTGAGCCTGTGTGTGCTAGTGCACGTGCAACAGGTGGGAGTTTGACCCAACCAACTACATGTGATGTTAATACAGGTTGGGCTGTGCGTTGAACTCCTTACAGGAGGAGGAGGTTTTTGCTCCTGACAAAGATATATTTTAGGGTGAATTATGGCATGGTTCCTACCTAGGTTTTACTCTTTGTTTTTATTGTCAATGTCAGACTTTTTCCTTTTGCATTCCAGGACAGCTTTGTGTAGTTAGCACTGCTACTTTTTCCAACCACACAGGTAAAAGCTGATGTTTTATTGTTGGTTGAAGATCTGATCTGAGTCATGAGACTGAAAAGAATGGTATATTTCCTTTCTCCCAGCACTCTGCCCTCATTTGCATCAAGGTAACCTTAGCTTAATACCAAAGAAGCACTGCAGGAAAGCAGTTTGACACTCTGTTATTCAAACATCATCGAGCAGTGGGTGGTTTCATGTGTAAGTTTTGGCTGTCCACTCCATCTGATGTGTAGAATGTCTTTTGGTCCCCACTCTTCATTTTCAGTGCTTTCAATTATTTAGTATTTTATCAAGCAAGCCTTGTGTGACTACTCCATGGTGCAGCAGATGGTAGGCCAGTCAACATGAACAAGTTAAAAATCTGGGATGAAGGGGAATACTCTACTGAATTTACCTACAGAGGGATTCTTTGAAGAGAAAAAAATTATCTTAACTGGTACTTAACATTTAGAATAAAGGGCTAATCATAAGTCTTATGAAAAATGGTGGTGGATAATTGCCACTCTAAGTGGGGTGGACTTCAAACATAATCTTGCATAGCCCTGCCAAAAAACTCCTAATGCCAATACAAGGTTTTGACTTGTAGTCAATTGACATTCAGCTAGTTTTGACTCAGAGGGTAGAGTACTACTGACTGAATTGTTAACACTGAGCAGTTCCTAGGAGGCCAATAAGCCAGAAATGTGATCTTGCACAGCAATGAAACATGACGAAATCACAATTTCATATGATGTGATCTCCTTGAGGCTGATAACTGTTAGGATTAGTTGGCCATCAGATCTGGGCTAATGAACTAGACTTTCTAGGATATTAATTGTTATGACTACAAGATTTGCTTTTCTACTATTTGCAGCTGTTGTCCAGCTGTGACTGTTAGCTGTGAGCTGGGAACATCCTTTCTGTGGTTCACGTAACTTTAAAAAGGCTAGCTGAGCTCCTGTCACCTCTATAGGCTGTGCCATGTAGAGGTTGAGTGAGTTGTCCATGCTAACCTCTTTACTGATAGGTCTGTGTTGCTTACAAAAGCTGACCTGCATAGCATCAAACTGACTCAGCATACTCTGTGAGTTACGTTCAGCACAGAACAGACTCAATCCAAGACTACGGTGAGAACTACTTAGATCAACCCCAATCCCAAAGAAATAGAAGTCTGGCATCAGTGTAGCTTTTTACCTTGAAATATTTAGTTTTAAACACAAGTTCTTTGTGACATTTAAGGTATTCCTTTACCGTCATTTTATGACGTGGCTTTTCAGCTATCAGTGAAGGTAGTTCATGTTTGTGTTTTGTGTACTGACACTTAACTTTTTCTTTATAAGGATTCCCTGTCATTGCTGTGAAACCTGTTTGGCAGCCTAGGCTTTTTTCCATACCCTGCAGAATAAATGACTCGTATGATCAGTGGAACACCAATTTTCAAATACAGTTTGCCAGATTTATATGTAAATGATCTAAAATAGAGCCTTAATGCATACCTCCTACTATCTGACCCTTTGCATCTGGAGGTGTGCTTCAGACTGTGTGTCTGTCTCATGTTATGCTGATGATGGGATAGTTTGTTGTTATTTGAGGCTCTGAGTTTTGCCTTGAATAATTAATTTTGCAAAATTCTAGCTGATCAGTCTCTTGTGTAATATAGTGGAACCAAACAGCCATCTTAAACTGGCTGTTTAGATATGTGCTGGCATAGCTGTTAGTGCAGCCACAGGCTCATTCACTAAAAAATTCTGAGAGGTGTTTTTATTGCTTTATTATGTTTGTAAATCTCTTTGTTTGTGCACACTGAACAGTGATTGAGCAGAATGATCAACTACTAGCTATAATTTCCAGGCCATTTACTGAGCAGGTATAATAGCCCAGCTTACGACTCTCTCATGCTTTTAAATCAGCTGCTACTGACATTGTTCACCCTGCACTGATCACCTCTTTAATGAATAGGCACAAAATAACGTATGTGGACAAGATCATGTCATGTGCTGCTTGAGCAGGGCTGGTAGTTACTGGTAGTGAAATAATAGAATGTGATGCCAATCTTCTGACTTGCCTCCCTCTCTGCAGGCAGTTGTCCAACTGCATTCCTCCCTGTACTGAGCTATACTGATTATCTCATGTTCTATGAGTCCAAAAGTAAGCCCCATTTCAAAGACTGCACCAGAATATTTTGCAGCCATGAATATCAGCGGCTGCTAATTTCTATACTTTTGGAAATACTTCTCAAATGTGCCTCCTTGAAATGCCTGGCACTGATCACTTTTTGCTCCACACCTAGTGCGTGTGTATCTTTAATGTATCTTTTAGGTTTTGTCCTTCTATATCTTCTTTCTGAAAGATCATTCAGATCTCACAGCTGTGCTGGAGGGCTCTGGCATGCACCAAAAAGATCACGTCTGCACTGATTCACACAGAAATGTAGAAGACGGTATCAGATAGACAGCTAGATGAGGTCTAGCACACTGGCCCACAAGCAGCTCATAGTGCTCCCAGGAGGACTTAGGCTGGGTTTCTCAGGCTCCAAGCTGATTAAAACAAGAGGTAATGTAAAGGCCATATCGAGTCTCCGTTCTGGGGTTGGGGAAGAAGCTGACAGCTGTCTTGCAACTGGAGGTAAAAGGGGCACGGTTAGCAGCCACAAGTATGGGAAAATCAACTGTAGGGACTGATAGTCAAGCGCAAATTAAATTCCGGTATGCCCGTGTTTTTCTTCAGGGTATGGATATATTCACAAAATAGTCATTACTTTTCTGTGTAGACTTAGAATGTCAGAAATAGGCACCAAGTGCTGTGCTCACTGTCTCTTAAAGCAGGGCAGTTCTGGTTAGCAAATTTTAAATATAAATAATATTAATGTACTAAAATACCATGAGTGCATAGTGAAGTAGAAAACACGTGATGTAGACAGCCCCTATCCTAAAGAGACTGTAAGGTAAGCAGTGTCTGACACAAAACTAACAGAACTCACTGGAAATAATTAAGATACATTCTTAATGTGTGGTGGTGTTTACGTATATTATAGTTCTGATGAGGATTGTCACAGGAGATGCTTTGGGAAGAAGGTAACCTGCATGGTTTGTCCTTGGGCATCATGTGAAAGTATTGCTTCTTTCTGAGGTGTATGGGTAAATAGAGGCAATGTGTTAAGGAGGTGAATGCAGGTACTGGTTTGGGGAACTACAGAGATGCTTGTGGGGAAAGTAGGTTTGGATATCGGTGCTGTTGGCTTATCATAAAACTGGAGATAACTGACAATATAGAAACACAGGTAAATCATTAAAATAAATTTTTTGAGGTCTTTTTGCCTTAAAAACATATAATTTTAAAAAACTCAAATCTGAAAATTTACTGAGTATGGCATGGAGGGTTTGTAATTGCATTTCTTCCTTACAGTTTTTCTCCTAAAATGTCCTTGCTACTTTGCAAAGTGCCTGAGAACAGTTACCAAAGTTCTGGGCAGAATTTTTAAAGCAGGTATTGAGGCTTGTTGAAAATGTATGAATGAGATTTTATGTTCAGTCTAGCTCATGGTACGTCCTGTAAGGTGAGAATCTTTTAGAGAATTTGTAATGCTGAATCCGAGGAATGTATGAAGTTCAGAGGACTTTCAGAAAGGATTTAGATTCTATAATGCCTAGAGTGTGAAGCTACCAAATCTTATTATGAAACTTCACAATTCTGTCTCAAAGTCTCACCAGTGACTTCAGTTAGTACAACTTACACAGAAAGTTGAGCATCTCTGAATTTGATCTCTTGAATTTTTTGGTTTCTGAAAAAGCTGGTGCCTGACTTGCTTTCTTATGACTCCTCCAAAAAAGAAAGTTAATTAACTGTGGTGATAAATAGCCAAAGATTCATTTTCTCAAAGTATTCTTTCCCAACAGATTTACCGCTGTCTTTCAAATTTTCTGCTGTGAAGATTGTTTTTATAGGTAAATTCAGGATCATGTGGCTTCAGTGAGATTATTGTACAGTTTGCAGTTAAGGATAGGCTGAAATCACTTGGGCAATATTCCTGGGCTTAACTCATCATTCATATAGTCCAGGTTTAATTGCCAGAATATTAAGCAATGCACTGCATACTGTATCATCTCCTTAATTATTTTACCTGGTCTTTTAGCTGACTACGTAATGGAAAAAAGGAAGAATACTGACTGACACCTCTTTCCACTAACCTCTTGCTCCTTGGCTACTTATTCTTTAGAAAATTAAGTGTCTCGGGCTACTGAAAGTGACCACCTCAGCTTGAATGTCTTTTGTAGCAGGCAGATAAGTAGTTGCTCTGTCAGGTTACAGGGACTTTAAAAGGTCCATAAAACATTTTTTTCTCCATTTTGTAGTTCACTAAAGTCACAGTTAACTCTAGAATCATTCTACCAGCAATGAAGCAAGCTTCATGTCAGCTTTTAAAATAAATATATCTTAAAAAATCCCCACTATAATCAAACCACCAGCTCTAAAGATTACTTGCTAGTGTAACAAAGTGATGATATTAAAAGAAAAAAATTATTTTGGCTGATCTGAGTGCAAATTTCCATGTACTTCTATTACATACTTCAGGTTTCTAAATACTTTTCAAACTGCAGCTGAGCTTCACATGCTTAATGTAAGATCCCCCTGACATTGAAATATGCAGCAATTTGGTGCTGCAAACCCTGTAATAGGATCACTATTAGCATCACAAATGCTCCAAAGTAGCATACATGACAGGTAATAACTACTCAAGTAAGAGCTAACAGAAATTTTAGGAGAACTTATGCCAGAGAGTATTGTTTCCTGAGCTGGATCTGAGCTGTGGTATTAACCAGGCTGTCTCAGCAGAGTGGTGTAACCACGGGGTCTATTTCTGTTTAAAAAATATATTTTGCTCAGGAAAAAAATCAAGCCAAAAATTTCAGTGGAGAATATCTGACTTCTCATTCAACACTCAACAGTCTTGCAGTGTCAGTTTCCTGTTGGGCTGGGGAAATAAATCAGGATGTTCTTGAGGAAGGCAAACTTTGTATTTGAAAATTAGAAAGTACAAAAATTCTAGTTTTTTGAGGTCCCTCCCTCTCCCCAGATTTAGTAAAATGTTATTAACCATCCCTTACCCACACTGTTATTAATATTGGCATGGGTTCTGAAGAGATCAGAGACAGACTCTATGGTGTCTAGTGGACAGTGTGGACAAAATGCTTTTTTTTCTAGCTTAATATCTTTTTCTGATGACTTAGTATAGTTCCTGATACTATGCTAGGAAAGCACAACAAATGATTTTGCCTAGTCTTTGCATGCATGAGTCTGACTGATTTGGCTGGGATTTCTTTCAGAAGCACATGAGAGGAATGGGAAACACTGCTGATGAGAACTGTTGCCCAAAGGGATGGGATGTACATATTATGAGAATAAAGGAGTGGCTAAGCTTCTTCCTTAAAAGGGAAATTTACCATAAAGTGATTTTTACAAGATGTCATCCTGAAAGGAGTCATGCCTCATTTAGGAAATAGAACTTAAAGAGCAAGGACCATGTAAGTCCTTAGATACACCTTGGATCTTACAGAGTATTAAAGAAGCTGAAACAGAGTTGAGAGACTGTCGCTTCGAAGAGCCTGGGAGTTGTTGCTGGTGTAACTTTTGTAGAGGCTGTAATAAATCTTTCTTCTGTGAAAATGTGGTGCTGCAAATGTGGTATTAGTTAGTTAGCCAATCTTTGAGAATAAGGAAGACCTTTCTCTTTTCCAGGCTGTGCATTGACATGGTGTATGTTTGGGAGTAAGTAACTGCAGTCACGTCATGCTCTGGGTGTAACTTCACTGCAGAGTGCAGTGGGAAAGGGTGGTACCTATTTCTTGAAAACCCAGCAAGAACATTGGAGCTGAGAAAAAAACATGTTGGTTTATTTTCTTTTCTTTTAACTGAGACATTATATATTGAAGTGTGGAAACATAGTCATTGATTTGTCACTATATAGTTGATTTTGTACATCTGTGTTAGCCATTTAATACATGTGCAAGCAATTTAGGCAAGGTTCCCCTCCTCCTTTACAGAAGGAGCAGGCAGTGGCATTCCCGTACGTGTGCTCCATCAGTGTTTGCACAAGTGACTGTCCTCAAAACCACAGGAGCACCAGGGGCATGCAAGCTTGCCTGACTGCTTTGGTGTCTTTAAAAATATCTCTTCAGAAGATTTAGTCTGACATTCTACAAGACAGTTCCCAAAGTGCATGTTCTGGTGTTCTTCTGCTTATTTTGAGGATTTTTTCCCCCCACCACTAGAAGGGTAAAGTTATTCTGCAGGACAAATTACATACAAGTTGCGAGATAAGAAATTAGTTCAAGGGTGCATAAACAACAGAATATTACTGAAGTGAGTTTGGGTTTATAAAAAAAGCAAGAGTTTGCCTTGCACCTTTCTGATTGTTTTGTTATATAAACCCCAACTAATTGATTTATATTTCTGGTCACATTTTGTGCTGAGTGGACTCTATTCTTCTCTCTGGCATGGCAACACAGGTCATATTTTTCTGTTGTAATTTTCAAATTGCTGCCCATTTTATGTTATGAGCTTTTCAAAACACATTGTAAGATAAGCCATTTATGTTAAAACCAAAGCAAGAATCCCACATGCCTATACATACATATAAAATACACTGAAAAAAAAAGAAAGTTATGAGCAAATGATAGTTGTCCCTGAAACAACAAGCAAACCAGCCAGCTGTGAAGGAAACTAACATGATGTACTAAAGCAGAAACACAATATAATGGGGAAATGCGGTTCTTTGTTCAGATCCGTTTCCTATTAACACTTATAATGTTATGCTTGTGCATGCCATCCCCTGAGGACCACTTGGTCAGCCTTAAATGAATAACAGTGGAATATGTAAAAACTGCTAGATGCATAAAACTTCTGTGCACCCCTAGTCCGTTGTGTGTATGTGTTCCTTTTAAAGGAAATCTGAGCTATTTATTGCATGGAAGTTTGAGTTAAAATGCTGTTGTGTTGCCAGGGGCCAACCACTAGCAGTGATTTTAAAGGGTGAGAGCAGAGTGATATTAGGGCAATTTGAGCATGATACTTAAGGCCTCTCTGGCTATTAGTGAAGGAGAAAACATTTTAGTATTGAAGGGGGGGAAAAAGACTTTGTAAAGCCATTCTGCTGGGCTGATAGCAGTGAGAGAGGCTTCTGTGAGGGGCTCCAAATTGGATGTCCTTTTGAAGTCATCAGTTTCTTTGCTCTGTAGGGTACTGAAGCAGATGCTAGTCAGGTGCATGAAGGCAGTTCATGGGGAAGGCTGCTGTGAAGCACTTTTTCCAACTGATTTGAAGCTGAAGTGGAAGATTTAAAATAACAGTCCATATGTCTGATCTTACATACGTTGCCTAATTTGGAGATAGTTGTTGAAGCCAAAGGAGCAAACATTTCTCAACTACCAAAACATACTTGTTGGAGGGAGTGTGGGCATGCATATACAAAAGGATGATGTGGATAAATGTAGGAAGACCTGGTTTATTGACTGCATTAGTCGCAGAACTTCATCCTGGTATAAAGAGATCACGATTTCAGGTATTTAAGCATCTAGCATCATTAGAAATGTAAGTATACAGTTCTACTGAAAATAATTCTGAAAGAAGCTGAATGCAACAACCTGAACTATCATCGAGACAGGAGCTGATATTTACATTCTGAAAAATAAGTGAGTTTGTTGACTGATACATGAGTTGCTGCACTGAGAGCATGTTCCTCTCCTGAGAGGATGTGGACTACCTCCTAAGCCTGTTTGGTGTTTAAGGACTGTCCTGCTCAGGGCATCACCAATGCAGCTTAATCCAGAGCTGTGGTCCTCCCTGAAGGGCTCTTTGATTAGCACAAGAGGATATTAAAAGGAGAGTATTTTTCTGTGTTAGCTGTCTCTCTTACTTAAAAGAATAATTGCTGGCCTTCCTTCTAAGGAAAAAAAAGGAATTTATAATATATTTAAATAATAAAATAACATTTTGATGTTTAGTCCTATCCTAATGAGGGAGGAAGCTGGGGGAGAAATCTAGGTGTTAAAAATAAAACAAACCCTTTTAAGTGTAACAAAATTGGGATCTCAGAGTCTACAAGGGCAAAAGACATGCATTTGGTGTCTCAGCTTCTTAACTACCTTATTTATATCCCTCCCAAAAGCACAGCTTCAATATGGCTGTAATTAAGCAGAACTACTCCCTAAAACTCTCTTACCACAAGGCGTTCTCTCAGTGTCTCTCTGTGCAATATTTCTGAACACTCATCATGTCCATTTCTCCACCCTGAGGTCTGACGAGTTGAGGCTGATGAAGTCTGAACACAGACTTTGAGAGATTTCTAACGGGATAATCAGGAGGTGGCTGTTGAGTTTCAGAGCATGCCATTTTCAGACTTCAGTGTTTGTTTTAGATTCTAAAGGGCACCTTAGGATTCCTTAAAGGTTAGTGAATAGGGCCTGCCTCTCAAATCTGTGTTATGCTCTTGTTGGTTTTGGAGGTTTTTTGGAGTTGTTTTTTTTTTTCAGTTGTTTTTTGTTTCTTTGTTTGTTTGGGGTGGTTGGGGTTTTTTTTTGTTTGGTTGGTTGGTTTTGGTTTTTTGACAAAATAAATTGACAGCATAGTAGAGAACCTGCCATGTAAGGGAGATAAATACAATGAAAGAGCAAACAGCCGGAGAAGAGAGGACTTGTATGATAACATATTCTCCCTGGATGTCATAGACCATGTGCAAATAATGAGCACACTGAAAGAAAGACAGAACCTGGTTAAGTATTGTGTCAGGAGAGCTTGTGATCTCAGGCTATTAAATACTACAGTGCTCTTTCAGAGCATTATAATTCAAAAGGAAGGTGACAGTGTGGTACCCATGAGCTGCTGCCTAGCATTGGGCTGGAAGGGAAGGGGGAGAAAAATCAGAGTAGGCTTTGGGATGAAAGAAGGTTACCTCATTTTCATAAGGAAGATCACTCAAATACCTGCTTTGACCTCTTATGTTAGAGCATGAATTTCAATGAAGGGATAAATGGTGACATCTCACCCGTTAGCCAGTTTTTGAGGATTGAGCTGTGTTATATTAAATCATGCTTGGAAATCTCTGGTTAATACATTTAGAGAAACAGCTCTCAGGAACATCTACCTCCCTTCCTTCCTCCTTAAAACAGTAATGAATCCAAATTGCTAATAAAATATGAGAGCTCAAAGATGTTGTACACAGACCATGTTTCTGGCCTGAGTATTTTTTTAATGTCAGTTTTCCCACAGCAGTTAAAATGTTACAGTCATTAAGGTATCAAAACTGTCTAGCCAAGAAGAGAGACTTTCCTTTCTTTAGACTTTTGAATTGTTTGAATATTTTGTTTAGAAGGACTCCATTCTTTGTTTCAATCTGTGGAGAAAGTAAAGCTTGTAATCTGTCTAAACTGTAAATCTCAGTTAAGAGCCATTCACTGAAAAATAAACTATGCCTCCTCTTGTGAGGCTATTTTTCTAACAGAATGGATTATGTGCCACAAACTAACAAAGGGAATTAGCACATACATGTTGTCCTATCTGCATTATCTGTTTTCCTAAATCGTAGGAAAAACTCATTTTAAGGTTTAACAAAAAAATTAATTTACTGACATTCAGTGGTTTTTTTTCTGCTTTAACGTGAGTTGCCAAGCAAAACCAGAGGGGCTGTATTGTAGTTCTGAACTAGAAAAGGACTTGAAGGATCAGGAATATTTTGAAGTGTATGTATTTATTGAAGGACATTAGGTCCTTTTCTCATGAGCATGGGGAGCAATCAAAGAACCACGGATGTCTTCCCCTCTGCAGCCCCAGGCCACTGCACTCTGAATCCTGACCCAAGAGCATGTTTTTTCTCAGGGCCACATGGCCATACTGCTCAGGCCATGTTAAACCTTTCTTCTTATTGTATTTATGTGCTGCCTCTTTGTCTCCTTCTTATGGCCTCACATGGCCTTCCCTACAAAGTAACTTGGCAAAACCATTTTCCCCCAGATCATCCAAGTTACTAAGTAACTTTTTACTTTCTTGTCTTTGTTCAAAAGAGAACAAAAACCATCAACAGAGAAAGAAATGGTAGTTTCAAGATACTTTAAGCTGGACTTTAGCAGCTTTTTGTATCTTCAGAGTGGAGATCCAAACTGCCCTGAACTCAGCATCTTAACATGTACCCAAGTGATGAGGAAACCTCCAGGAAAAGATGGTGTGTTTCTTGAGATCATACTTAAGTTTCAAGGAATGTCTTCCCTCTTCTCATTTTCCCTACCTTCCCCCTTTTCTTCTTTAAATAAAAAATGATCTGACACTTCCCCAAACATTAGTACATTCTTCATTGTTTATTGACTTAGATGTGAAACTCAGCTCTTCTCTGTGACTTTTTGAGGAAAGAAAATGAGAAACTCAGGTTATGTCTATGTAAAAAAATTGCAAAAATACCCAAAAGAGCAAGATCACATGACCCATTTTGCTAAAAAATCTTAAGAATGGGTAATTTTTGCTGTCATACCCCTGAAATCATGATGTGTTTTGGGCTTTTCTTTTTGATGGGGTGGAATTATTATTTTAAAATTAATATAAATAGAAAGAAATCTGTAATGCCAAAGCTATAAATCTTTTGCTTTCATAAAAATTATGGAATCATTGAGCTATATGGCTGGAGGGGACTTCAAGTGTTCTTCCAATGCTCTGCCCAAAGTAGGATTAAGTAACATCTACATCATTTCTGACAGAAATATCTCTAATGTGTTTTTGACAACCTCCAGAAATGCAGAGCACACATCCTATTGCTGTGTTTAACTGTACTCACTTTGAGACAAGGTTTTCTTTCAGGCTAACCCAAACCCTCTCTGAAGCAAAAGTAAAAGTTTCTTTTATTCTTGGTTCTACTTAATATAGATACAGAGAAAGATATTGTTTCTTTTTTTCTATCATTAGCAGCCTCTTGTGTATTTGAAAATTCATTATGTCCATCCTCTGTCTTGTCTTCCATAGACTAACCAGCTTGCTCAGTCTGTCCTTAGTCCTCTTCTAGACTTCCTCTAGCTGTCCAAAGGCTTCTCCTTTGCCTGACCCCCCTTTAGCTAGGAACAATCTCTAAAACTGGATGTGGTACTTCAGATGTGACATACTGAAGCAAAGGAAAGGATTCTTACTCCTATGTTTAAAAATGTGGCTAGGAAATAAAAAATTCACTTGCTATTGGTGAGGACCAAGAAGCCCAGCAACACTTACAGATGGTTCTCGTTTGAAACAATGTTTGCAACTGAAAAAGCTAGAAATAAATTCTTTCAGCTTCTCCAAACTAAAGAAACTCTGCAGAGAGGATTTCTCAGCAGCAACAATGCCTTTGTTTTTAATTGCAGAATCCATAGCATCACTAATAAATCATGACAGTGTGACAAATGACCGGTCTCAGCTGAGGGATCCAGCCTGAAATCCCATTTGGTTAATTGTGTTGCACCAACCAAGGTTTCCGTTGGAGTAGTTGGTTCAGAGCTGACTCCAGGGGAAGTGTGCCACCTACTGAATCACCAGCTCTGCTTCCTGAAGCACCCTGGGATTTCCTTGGAGGGCTCCCAAATGCATTTGGCCAGGACCAACCCTGTTTAGCTTATGAGAGCAAAGCAGATCACAGCCTGAGGCTGTTATGGCTGCTAGCCATATTACTCATTGGGGATATTTAGTCATGTATCTCTATGAAGGGAGACCATATTGCATTATATGTCTCAAGTTAGTTCTGCATATATTGTTTGTAAATTGCTTTGTGAGCCTTTTTGAGTGGAAAGAGCTGCATATGTATAAAATATTAAGACTTAATGGAGTGTATATAACATGTATGTATACTTTCAGGTAATTTTTATAATAGCCATTCATGTATAGCTGTGTCATTGAAAATGTAATAAATCAGACTAGGAAGGCAGCCTTTCTTAAGAGGCTTAACTGTTTCAGTTCTGAACTGTTCTGTTTTCTCTGTTGAAAGTCTGGATTTGATACTTAAATACCGGTAAATTTTCAGCAAGATGGTTGTTTAATAGAAGTGAGTACTAGGATAAACACTGTGCTGCTAACATTAACTGGAATACAATTCCACTTGACTGCAGTAAGTCCTTATTGATATTTTATTACTAATAAATTTACAAATGGTAGGCTGCTTTGCATTAACACATCTAATTTTCTCATTCTAGGTAAGACACTTCCCTCTTCCAGTAGGTAGCTTACAGCAGTACTGTACAAGTCTGCCAATATTAGGAGGAGTTATAATCTGAAGAGAGTGGATGCTGCTATATTGTATGAGGTATTTACTCCCTCTCTCTGACTTTTGAAGGGGATAAGAGCTAGGCAAAATAGTCATTGGTAGCTGAGTATCCTCACTATAGACTTGACTATTACAGTTGGTCTGGTTTTAAAAGTACAGATAAATCCCAAACAACGACAAACTAGCATGCTTTGTACCTCTGTACAGATTACTAAACCTGGCCCTCATATTTTTTTTTTCTTTTAAAGATACTAGGATATGTACTAGTACTAGTATATGTCTTGTTTTCTATGAGTGGTCTCTGATCCTGGCATTAATACCTCTAATGACTTCCCTATCTGAAGTCTTTGCCTCATTGTACCCCTGCTTTGACTGTGTATAGCAGGAATTGAAAATAAAAAAGCATTAAAGAACTGCTGGCACCTTGTGGTAAATGTTTGAAAAACATTTTTAGCAACAGTTTAGACTGTAAAACGTATGAATTTCTCAGTCATTAAAACTATTCTGATGAAAAAAGGATGCATATTATTTTATTCAATTTACATCCATTCTATGACACTTCAGTCCATTTTCTGCCTGCTGCCTACAATGTTACCATAATGAAAATAAGGGGCTTTTTTAAAGCAGTTTCTAAAGGTACAGTGGGCCTAACTGTTTCCAAATGAGATAATTTGGTTTGCAAGACTATTGAGTGAGAGGTAAGACTATGAGCCAGAGTAGATTCGTGTGCAGGAAAGATAGCTTAGCTCAATGGGAATATGTTTAGGCAGAGAAGTTAACTCAGGTGCTTCCTTGTGCTGTTTTTGCTGCCTATTAGCTCAATGCAGATAGGCAATAATAAAGGACATGAGTTGGGTGGGATTTGAAAAAAGCAGAGCGGTGGCTTGGTCTACTGAGTTGGGAGATTTTGCTCAGGAAAAAGAAGAATGAGACTTCAAGGGGCCTTACTGCAAGGGAAGTGATGTGGTGGAAGGGAGTAGAAGGAATAGGGAGGTCACAAATGTAGCCTAGAGTAGGCTAAGTGAGAACAGGAAGAATAAAATTGGTATTGTAGACCAGGAGAGCCAACAGATTAGATCAAATATATGTGTGAAGAAGACAAAACAGAAAGTTCTTATATAAAACATTTCTTGTGAAGGAGCTGAGCTGTTTTCCACACAGTATATCAGTCTGTCTCTCATCTATAGTTGTTTCTAAATTCACTAGCACTCTGCATTTTACAGACCACTTTCTTTCTATAAATTTTTTATAGAAGCCAGGTTAGCTGAAATGAAAAATAGAGTTGTTTTTCTTAGGTACATAATTTAAAGCTTAGCAAAAAAACTTGGGAAAAACTAACTGGCCTAAACAAAACAAAACTTTCAAGGGCTTTACCAAATAAAATCTAATTTTTATCAATGCCCTCTAAAGAATTTTTTTAGTGCACTGTTTTCTTGACGAAGTTCAACTTAGTTCCCAGGGTTTCTGACTGTACAACTTTTTACACTTTTTGCTGTCCTTATAAATGACAGACAAAATAGTTTAAGGAAATATTTTTAAAAATATTCATTATCTGGCAAAGACCAGGCTTGCAGTATTTCAGCCTAAAAAGGGAAAGTTTTGGAAGTTTTTAAAAGTATCTGAAAAAGGGAGCTAGAATGAAAATGATGATACAACTGTCAACATAAATTTTCATGTCATTCATCCTGCAATATTCTTTTAAGTCAGCTTTATCTTTTTACATAGTCACATTTATTATATATGCATAATACTTTCTGTATGATAATATCTGTTATCTAGGTGTGCATTTGTGATATAAATGCGTATTATGAGCACAGCAGTGAGGCAGGTGAAATCCCACCAGTCACAACCTAGAATTAATTCTGGTTTTGCTTTTTGTTTGCCTAATTGACTCCCAATTGACTAAATCCCAGAAGCTGCTTTTAGGTACCTGCAGCTTCAATTTCTTTTAACAGCATTTGCAAGTATTTAACATCATTTTGTTTGAACACTGTGGAAATGCTGACCAACTAAGGAATGAGGTGCAACTGAAAAGAGATTTTATGACTTGACCGCCAAAATCTTAAGAGCTGTCCTGGGTACAAGTTAGGTGGTGATTGTGAGGGCTGCCTATCTTTATGTTCAGCCCATCTTTAGACTGAAGACACAAAATAGCCAACATGGACAATCAAAGTGAAATAAAAACACAGGAATGTGAAAACATATTAACTGACCAATAAAAATAATAACATTCATGATAATCAAGCAAACAGACTGTAGCTTGTGCTCTGAACCTTGCCAAATTTGGGTCTGTTGGCAAGCCACCAAGAATAGCACATCCAACAGACAAGGGCCCCTCATCTGAGAAAGCCTTGCTGCAGTCTCCAGAGAGCTTTGCCCCACGAAAAAATGGCAAGAGCATCCCAGCTAGTCTGAACAAATGGTATGAGATTGCTGTGAAGAGAGAGATTCAGCTAAACTTGCTTTCTGTGTGAATTGAAATTAAGTGAAGGGACTCGGTTGTTATTTAGTAAAAACAGTTTCCTAGGTTACCTTGGCGTAATTTTTACTGTGTTGCTATGATGTAATCAGCTGGTTTAACATTTAAAGCTAGTAAAATACGCGCATATAATTTTTTTTTTAAAGATGTGCCTAATCACTTTCATTTTGCACTCACTTAACTCAATATTAATTGTTTGCATTGGCTGAGGATTTATAAACAGGCTTGAGAGTGTAATGGTCTAGATTTCTACATCTGATGGCCTGAAAGTTAGAGGGAGTGAAGACTCTTGTCAGGCTCCTAGATCTTTCCTCCCACACATGCTGGCCACCAGATAAATCATGTGTATGAGTTTATAGTGGAGTCAGTACTGGATGTTAAGCAACACCCAGAAGTGAAGTTCTTGAAATAATTTCCTGTGAAAGCAACAGTAGACAGATTTGTAATCACAGATCACGGCATTAATCAAGTAAACAAACCATCCATTTTTTCCTGTGAAATTCTTGAAATCTCTTTTAGGAACATTGAAAATTGTACATAATGATACTGCCTAATAACAAGCGTAACTGGAGCAAAATGGCATGCAGTGACACAGGGGGCTTCTTAGGTCTGTGGAGCACAAAAGTAAAATTCCTCTCATAAAGCTGCTGAGAGTCAGAAGAGATCTGAAACATTGCTCAAATATTCTAGTAGTATTAATACTACTTATCTCCATTGTAGTTAAAACACTTGTCCTCTTTAAAACTTTCCAAAAAGTTGCTTATTCCACTCTGTCAGCCAAGAGAAATTTCAGGCAGGGCTGAGAGTGAATCAGTAAATAAGGGTAAACTTTGTCATGCACTGTTATTCACTGACAAATTCCCACTCAGTAAAAGTTGCTGACAGCTGCAGACTGCTCAACAACTACAGCTAATGTGGAGGAGTCTGTCCTAGGGAATAGGACAGCTATGTTTCATTCAACATGCTTAAAAATGAAGTTTCTGGAGGAGAGAGAACTGGGTGGTGTTGAAAGGGAGAGTGCCAAATTGGAGGAGGCTGCTTGTGGGGCTACACAATGTTCAGCATAGTCCTGATTTTGATTAGTGTTTTCATTAATGATG
This sequence comes from Lepidothrix coronata, assembly GCF_001604755.1. Taxonomy (NCBI): domain Eukaryota; kingdom Metazoa; phylum Chordata; class Aves; order Passeriformes; family Pipridae; genus Lepidothrix; species Lepidothrix coronata. Next base: position 733,868 of record NW_016690450.1, on the reverse strand, counting down.
GCAATGCACATATAAAAAGTACTGCTGGTGATGCACGGTTTGGAGACACTGGCAATTTGGAGAAGGACCTGGATATCATGCAAAAGAAAATAAAAAAGAAAAACCAACCAAAAAGCCTCAGTGAGCTTTTAGTACCGAAGTAATGGCAATGGAATGAAATTCAGTATTAAAAAATGCAAGGCTGTGCCTGGAGGGACTAATAAAAATTTCTAGAAGCAGAAGAAGCTAGGAGCTCATCATCTGGAAATGGCTATGTAGGAGGAGGGCTCACTGAGGTAAGTAGTCATGGAGTGGCAGCAAGCTTCTGTGGTGATCTGCTAATTTCCTAGGAACCAGTACTCTTAAATAACACTGCATCAGGAAGATGGCTTTGCAGAGGCATTGGGAGGTATTAGACTGGCATGCTGGATTGATCTGGAGCAAACTTTTAATACTGATGAAAACATGCTGGGGAAGATGGGGTGAGGTAGTTTACCAAGGGTCTTGAAACAAAGTAACTTCAGGAGGAAAACTTCTCTGATTAAGGGATACACAGAGGGAGTTGCCATGTTCAACACAAAGCGTTGGGAAAAAGGTCCTTGCAGCAGGAGTCTGGACAGATATGAAAGAGGTACAATTGCATTGGTAAAAGCCAGAGAAAACGATGTTGCAACTATTGACGTGCAGGGTGGTGAGACATATGTTCCGGTTATGAAGCAATTAAAAGAATATATAAGCCCTGAAGTGTTTTCAAGCTAAATTCAGATTGGCATCTCCATGCAGAATAATTAACACACAAAACCTTGAACATAAGGGACAAAGACAGTAGAAAATTTCTAAATCCTAAGAAATTAAATTCATGCTACTTGGAAGGAGGAAAGGATGGGAAAGTTTTGGGCAGATGGGAAGAACAGTAAAAGCTCAGTGTTTGGATGGTTAAAAACTCATGGGAAAGATCCCAGCTAAGAGGGGAAACAGATCAAAGCCCTGCTTCTCTTGTATCAAAACTATTAAGGTATAATCACAGAAGTGTCTACTTGTGTTATGTCTTGGGTTGTGAGTGAATTGTGCAGGTTCTCAGATGAGCTAGTCATCATTGTTTTAATTGGTTTACCCTGTTTCCATAATAAATATTTTTTTTTCAATTTAAACAACTTAAAAGTCTAGTTTGTTTGTTGTTTGTTTTTATTTAAACTGAGTTGCGAATTATTTTTCAACAGGGTGCACTTTTTCCAATACAGAATTTACAAAAGTGCCTCGTTGACATGGGCTGCAATCACTAAGAAAAAGCATTTGAGTTTGTACAGCAGCAGGAACAAGACAGTGTTAGAAGGTGTCCAAATAGAAGACTGTGTAAATCTAGTAAAACCAGTTTATGTGGAATGTGTACTTATTCTCTGTGTATTTCAGTATACATGCATGTTTTGTAGAGATATTTTTATTATTCTGGAGTTTATTTGTGGGTTTTTATGCAAGAATGGAAATGCTGTATGTTTTGATTCATAGAAACTGGCACTGAAAGTAAAGCACCACAGAATGTGAAAGTGAAGTTAGAAATTATTTCTCTTTCATTTATCATTACAGTAAAACTAGTGGTTTGATTCTGATGCTAATGTCAATAAAATACAGATGCTTTCCTTCCAGAGTCCTGAAAGGATTTGTCTGAGTGTCTGTGAGAGATCTGTTTGATTTTAGTATGTTTAGAGTTAATAAATAGCCATACTTTTCCTGAAGAAAAGCACTGGAAGACTAAACAGTATGTAAATCCTAAAAACATAAGTGAGTACAGATGGACCTCAGTTGATTTCAGAAAAGATCTATCAGATAATGAATCTGTGGCTGGAGAAGTCACTATAAAGGAAACTGAAAGGGGATTTCCTGTTTAACTCATATTACAAAAGAAAAAAAAAGAAAAATACAATAGTTATTCCCTTTTTAAAATGTTTAATATATCTACTCATGTAATAGCTCTATGTTACCAATAACAGAGTTTTAATTCTTATGGCTGACTTGTTATATTGGAAACTTTACACTACATTATGTTTCAGTTGGAGTCACTGCTAATAGGGAATTGCAGACTGGCCCTTAGTTGTGGCTGCATCTCAGTCTCTGTGTTGCAGACTTCTTTGGTTTTTAAGAAACATAAAAAAATTCTAATTTGTACTGAGAGGGACTGGGGTTTAGGTGTCAAGATGCTGGATGTAAATTAAATTCAGATTTTTGGATAAAGCCAAGTTAAAAATGGTACCACTCAGATCATGAATTCTCATCATCTTGATAGTGATTGAATGGTGTAAACCCTGTGTCTGAGGATAAGCTAGGATCAACAGAATTACTTGGCTCCTTGTATTTTATGGAACTCCAAAATTTAAGTCAGTTTGTCCAGCAAGAGTCCAGAAAACATTTCCTAATGGCCAGTTATAGCTGTTCATCTTCATAGAGGAAATATTGTACTATCAGCTGGTTTACTAACGAAAGAGGGTGTATCTTTAAAAACGAGCTATCTTGTGTATGTGTTTATCAGATAGCACTGTAAATCTGTCCTGTAATGATGGTGATCTGAGTCCCAGCACCTTCATTTCCCAGTTGGAACTGAGTTCCAGATATTTGCTTATTTAAAAAAAAAAGTTTCATTAGAATATTAATTATTGTTATCATGCTGAAAAATAAAGAACTAACAAATAAAGGGCTAACAAAAATGCATGGATGTGACAGTTTAGAGGAAGGATAAAATTTGATTTAGAGCTCAAATTTATTTTAGAGCTGTACTCAGTGCTAACCATACTGTACTTCACAGCATTTATTTAATTATAGCATATGAGATTTGTATTTTAATCCAGATTTTGCAATTTTAGCTCACTTTTCTGTCTGTTAGAAGCACAATGAGGAAAGAGCATCAAAACCAGATCCTTTTTGCTGTTATAAGATTAGAGATCAGCTATACGTAATAAAGTTTTCACTGTGTCCAAGATAAAGCCTGTAGGGTTTTGCACTAAAGATTAAGATATCTGAGATCTGGGGTCAAAATACTTAGTGTAGACGGATGGCAAAGCTTCTTCAAGCAATTCTAAAAATAGCAGTGTCTTCACATTTTAACCAGCACATTCTAATTATACATTAGAGTAATTAGAATCCCAGTGGGGGAAGGGAACCTCCTGTTCATTATGCATGAACGCTAAAGATTACATGATGGTTTTTACCTAATTGCAGCTGTTTACTTCTGTCCTTAGTCAACATCTCCCCTTTGCACTTCTGTGCTGTTTGCTGGCTGGTTGTGACCTCTCATGTCAGGGATGACTGCACCACGTGACTTTTTATGGCTGGTCTGCAAGATGCTTTGGAATCTTTCAGGGTTAAAGGTTATACCAAATTATAAAGGATTATTTACTATTCTGCATAAATTGATACATTATTTGTCTTAAGTATTTGTGGCTTACATCTGTAATAAAATAGGTGGCTAGGCTGACTGGATGATTCAGTGACATATAATTGGACTCAAAGCTCTTCACTTCCAGGTCATCTGCTTGCCACTGGCCCACAGTTATTTGGTGAGTATATAGTAAATAGGCAATTCTATTTCCTAGTAGTTGAGTGTCCCCAGCACAAAAAACCATGATCCCAAATGGCTTTAACATGCTTAGAACTGTTATTGGGGCAGTGTTTCTTATCTTGAGATCATTCTTGAAGATTTGGGTTAAGATTTATTGCCAAAATGTTTGGGGGAAGTCTATTGGCCATCATGCCCATTGCACATTTCTGTGTCCAGAAATGTTGGACTCAAATTTTGGCAATTCTTCTTCCTTAAATATTTTCAGTAGGGTGTTTCTAATGTAGCAGCATGTTTGAGCACGTACGTGAGAGCAGGAGATCTTTGTTCCAGGATTCATTTAGACTTCATCCAATCCAGTGTCTTACGTTCAAGAAATCTGGGGCAGTTCTCATAAAGGATATTTCCAGATACTTTATTTCATTACAGTTTGGAGAGCTCATAGGAAAACCAGCTATACCTCTGATATAACTCAATGCTGAGCACTTTGATCTGGTCTCCTTTAACAAAGAATGTCTTTTGCCGAAGCACTGAAGTGAGTTGGGAACATATGCCCCAGTATCTTATTAGCAACTTGAAGAATCCACTCTTAACCCTGCCTTCCTTTAGGTCAGCTGAAATTTTGGACCTTTACATTCTTATGTCCTTGCTAGTGACACCTAGCCTTCTCAGACAGTCTCCCTGTGCACGCACTTGTGCAGACAGTCCCTCTGTCCACTACGAAAACACAGGACACCCAAGTTGAAATGAATGCTGAATACCACCACATGGGTTTGCAGTGGTCTGTAACTGAAAAGGTTCACTGGAAGCAATTTGCAAAGAAATCCTTAGGAAACCACCTGGATGGTTATTTTAAATTAAAAAAGGAAGAGATGCCACTTAAAAAAAATAATTTTTAATACTAGGTTTAAGGTTCCATACATGTGATAGTCATTAAAGCTTATTTAATCCTGAAATTATCTGGCCTCTTTAATTCCACAGGGACTGTAAGGCTCTTGGGTTAGAAATGAAAAATAATGTCAGAATGAAAATGAGACTTTCCTGAGTGCAGGACCATTATTGCAGAATAGTTTCTTAATCAAGCCTCTTTAAGAGCCAAGTCGTGGAGAAAAAAATAATCAGGCTGTACTGCTTTCATCCACAGGTCTTTGCTGATGCTTTGGCCACTGATTGAAATAGGCAAGAGTCAGTCCCAAAGGCTGTATATGACAAACTCATCTAAAATGCTTGTAGCACCGGTGATTTGTCCATCCACAATCTCAACTGTGGTGTTACAATACGCATTTGAGATAATTCCAGTGCACTCTGACGTTTGGGCTCTCAAAATTCAGAGCTTTCTGATCGTTGAGACTGGAAACTTTCAGCAGACGCTGTGATTTTTGTCAAGTTTCTGTTACACCAAACATCTGTGGTGTGCCCCACCACCCTTTCCCTAAGGATGAAACATTCTGCAGGGAGGGTGTTGCAAGAATTCCTGAACTAGACAGCTAAGCTGGAGCCATAACTGTGCTGGCCAGGGCCCTAGTTTGAAGAAGGCTCCCATTAGAATTAAAACATCCCATAACTCTCATCACAACAGCTCTATTCTTGAGCGTGGCTGAACACAGAAGTTTAAGGCTGGGGTTGGAGTGGGGGGAGAATGAAAAGACAGACAAGTAAACAGATAAAGAGGGAGCTCTTGCATGCAAGTGGAATTTCCTCTGAGCACAGGACATTCTTTATCATTAACTGGTCTGTCACAGGAAGGAAAATGGGAAAACTGTGTTTCCTGTTAGGGGGAAGAAAAAAATCAATCAATAGACCTTGGAAATACCTGCCTGGAAAGAACTTTTTGTTTTCCCACCAGCAAGCACAAATAAGTTTTTAACTCCTTTGGTTCATGAGCTCTGTTTTAAAGCAGTTTCCTTCTTGAAACAGGACTTCAGTCTAAGCATGTAATTTGGAAATGATCAGCAGTTCAGACTGCTTTGACCTTTCTTATTCACTTCAGAAAATGCTCTTACTCCTGGAAATATCTTCTGTAAGATGAACACTTTTGAAAGCAGCTTAATTCTTCTGAGTTTGTATCTATGAAGATAATAATAATAAAAAGGGTCATTTACCATACACATGCAGTCTCTCCTGTGCTATTTTGGTTAAGACACTTGCAGATGGGCAATGGATCTATTATTGCTTCTGGCGAACACAATTTTCTTTTGGAAAGAGCACAGTTGCCAGGCAAATGGTTGAAGCCTCAGGAGGACAAGGAACTACATTGCAGCTCCTGTGTCATCTCTTTGTTTGCATTTTGCTCTGAATACCTGCAGTGGTGGAAGTTAGGGTTTTCAGAAGAGTGAGAAAACTGCAGGAATGGCTGCAGGAATGGATGTATTTACATAAACGGTCCCATGATAACTTGGGTTCCTCAGGGCAATCCTTTTTCCTTTTGGTGGCAGCTTCCTTCCTTCCAAAGCTGGGCCTGAGAATTTAAAGTTGTGCCTCAGTTGTAGCCACATTCCCCTGTTCTGAGCCCGGGATCTGTCCTGGGCCCATGACAACATCTATAGCAATGTCAGTGGCATAACTGGATGAGCAGAAGCAATGTAATCCAGCAGTGTAAATGTAAGAAGACAAAATAAAAAGAAGGAAGGAGGGAGGATGACTTCTTAGACATGCACAGAAAAAGGGCTAGAAGTCTCATTTTTTTAAATGGAGAGGGAGAAGTGGGCTGATCTTAAAATGAAACTATCAGCAAGGCTGGAATTAAAAGAGGGCTTTAGGAATGATCTAACTTTTATTTTATTACATGACAGAAGACAAAAAATCAATAGCTGGTAATTCAGACATAAATGAGTTATACAGGCCATTGACACAATGGACCAAACTTTATAACAACCACATCTGATGCTGTCAAGCCACAGGCTTCAGTGGCGCCAGTAATAATTATGGCTGATCACCTCTAATTCAGAGCTGCCTTGCTTGATAAAGGTGTCACTCTGAGTGGCTGCAGCATCAATATCAATTGAGGATGTCATCCAGCAGGTCAGGCTGCTGCAGAGAACTGTGGGTTTTTTTAACTGAATAGGATAAACTCTTGGTTTACTCCTCCTTTTATTCTGTCTGTAAAAATAAATATAACTTAAATAAAATATCACTTGAATTCATGACTACTTGAATACAAGACTAAACCATGACAGAAGCTAATGGTGTCAATCCATAGAAATATAAAGATAATTTATAACCATAAGAGTATGCTCAGAGGAGACTTCGATACTTTACAATAGTCTCTGTTGCATTGCTGCTGTGATCAATTAATGAACCCACCCCAAAAAACCCCAGTGTGGTAAAATGGTGCTAGGCAATAGAAATTGCTTTTCCATAAACTCACATCATCATAAAGAAGAAAACATATTGACTTTGCTGTTTTCCTACTGTTTTCTGAATTTTAGTGGCATAAGTGCATCCACTAAGTGTTGGAAAACTGAGTTTCACTCTGAGGCACGGGGTGAAGTGTCTTTGTGAAATAGTTCCTGATCTATAAAGAAAGGATTAATTTTTAAACACCTGTCTGGTGTTATAGGTGCCAAAAATACTTACATCTGCAGTTTGATGTTGAAACTATTAGTCTTGGAATTGCTCAGGGATGCTATGTGTACTTAGACATTTTTGTTTATTATTATTACTACTGCTACTATTTAGGCTTTGCATTCTTTTGTGGACCAGCTGCTTGGTACTGTGTTGACTACAATTAATTGTGAGTGATGAACAGGAAAAAAGCCCTCTGTGGGGGAGGACACGAGAGCTTTTTCAGCCATGGTCACTAGCATTTAACATCAGGAGGACTCAGAACCACACTGCGATGCAACAGAGCGCTTCGCACCACAATAGCTTTTGCTTGCACACGTGAAAGGTTATAGTAAGTTCCATTTAGAAACATTCTCTATCCTTAAAAAAAAAATCACTAATATCAGACTTGGCAGAGAAACACCAGAAAGGCAATAGCAGCAGCACAGCAGTGAGTTAGTTATAACCTTGTAGTGCTGTACAGTTTGGGGCTTTTCTGATACTTTTTAAGTCGTGGAGAAAGAAGGTGCTTTGCACCTGTGTGTTGGCATACAGAAGAATACAAAGCAAGAAACAGCCCTGTCGTTTTCCTTCAAAAACATGGGGCTCAATTCCAGCCACGCACTGCTGAGGCAGAGAAATCCCAATCTACGGCACAACCTGCAAAGCACTTCCTTCTTCCCAGACCCACACACACGCGCTGCGTCCGCTTCACAGCTTCTCCGTTGCCCTCCTCATCTCCTGCTCCATCTCCTCCTTTTCCAATGGCCGGACCTTCCTGAAGCACAGACCATGCGGGTGTTCGGGAGCGACTCGGTATCTTCTGATGCTCCCCAGTCAATCATGTCATCCCCGTTCCTGGTCCCTGGGTTTTCCTGCGCTCCGATAGGCAGCTGCGCAGGCCCTTCAGAGGCAGCACTGTTTCTTTCTCTGTTTACCCGTTTCCAATGGCAATTGCACCACCGAGTCTCAGTACGTCTGGAACTTGGCCTGGGGCTGTTTTGGTTACATTGAAGTTTTTGCTTCAGCGCTGCCAGATTTAAATGGTGACTTCACCAGCACTGAGCTAAAAAGGAGAAAAGGGGAGGAGGGAGGTAGTGCAGCGAGCGGGAGCGAGGGAGAGGGCCAGGGCATTACATCATCGCTTGGACGGGAATCAAATGGGAAGGATATGACTCACTCGGGCTAGTTAAGCTTTGGCTCAAGTTCTACATACACTCATTCCAGGGCTCTCATGTTCTGCACCTCAGCAGGGAATTCAGGCTCAGTGATGTCCATGAGGTTTGTTTTTAATTTTCTTTTCCTTTCTGATTTCTATATAGTTTCCCCCCCTCCTTGCCTTCCTCCTCCTCTCCTCCTCCCCTCCCAAGTCCCCCTTTCCCACTCTTTTCCACTTCTACAGAGTTTGTTTTCTGATGCGTGTTACCTCAGCTCTTAGGAGCAGAAGCTGTTTTTGTTGACCAAACCAAACCCAAACAAGGAGTACAGCAAACTTGAGAGAAGTTTTGGTAGTTTGTTGTGGTTTGGTTCCCTACCGCCTCCCCCCATCACTGTGTTGCTCCTAATCGGAGGAGACAGGGAGAGAGTTAAAATGCAGGAACCAATCGCTTGGATGGTGATGTAATGCTGGAACTGCAGGGTTGTTAAGTAATGTGAGAGGAAGGGGGTCAGGGTTGCAAAGCATTTACCTGCTGTCAAGGGGCTTTAAGTTTATTATCAATTGCAGTGACTGTAACTGGCTTCAGACTGCACTCTCTAATTATTCACAGACTCCCCTTTTTTTATCTTTTATTATTAAAAGTAAAACTATATTATGGTATTTAAAAAAAAATGGTATTATCACAGCTGCAAATTATTTTCCACCAGGGTTTTTTTGATATTTTTTAAATGGCTTGAAACTGGATGTTTCTTTCACAAAAAGCCTGGAGAGAGCAAAAAGAAAAGAGAAAGGCAAAAAGGGGTGGTTCTTCGAGCGTGGCTGGCGAATTTGAAACTGTATGAAGAAAGCAGTTCAGCCTCTGCCTAGCAGAGCGAGTAAAAGCTCCTACTGTTGGAAATCTGCTGTAGAAAATAAAGCATTTAAGGGAGGCACTTAGCAGAGCTCATCCTAATGAGCTTCGGCTTCCTTTGGTTAACCCTGTGCTTGTGGCTGGTTTGGTGGGTGGCTGTCCTGCCGTTGCTGAGACCGCGGAGGTCCTGACTTTGCACAGCAGATCCCTTCCTGTCATGGTTCTGCTCTCTAGAACGACCTGGGAATTGGGGGACCTACCAGCATGGGTTTCCTTTGCAGGACAGAGCACTGTCTGTAAGTCTGTCTATCTCCCTACAGACCTTTCCATCTTTTTTCCACATAACAGTCTCTAGGTCTGGCAGGATGAGAGAAAAGGTACCTCTTTCCTGAGTTCACTGTGAGTACATTACCCTTGGGATGGGCCACAGAGTTTAACACTGACTAAGCCCCTGCTTGGGCATTGCTTGTGTTTAGATGTGGGATGAATGAGAGATATCAGGTGTGTGTTGGTGTCCTGAGGATACTCATTCTGCTCAGAGGAGCCCTGCATCAGATTTCTGTGTCAAGAGCTGCCTGCTCTTAAGATATGGCTCTTGGAAGTACCCCTTTGAAAGGGAATTTCTGTCTCAGATGGAAGCACTGTATTAGTGTCCACTGGATCAGCAGCAGACCACAGATTTGCTTGGCTAACTAAAGATAGCCCTAAACATGCTCTTAAGGGTTTGGTGAATTTTATTTTTTTTTAATAACCCGTACTGGGGACTGACTGAGCAAAATAATAAACAGCACTGTTCTGTGGTGGTGGCAGAACCTCTGCATCTCTTTCTGAACAAGACAAGAGCACCAGCCAACTCCTGCCTTCCCTTCACTCCAGTAGCCCCCTGCAAAGCCGTCTTACGTTGAGCTGTTATGTCCCTCCACTTTATTCACAGCTTTTCCCTAAGTGCCCTGATTTCCAAGCTCCTCAGTCAACTGCTAAAGCACAAATAATTGCTCACGTGCCAAACTTTTATCATATGAGAGCCTAACGTAAGGCCGCACCCCACTCTGGCCCACGTTGCGGTGCAGATACACCATATGGATTGGATTGCGCAGTGCTCTGTTGAGGATGTGTGGGTTGTGGAGGGAGCTGGGCTGCTGCAGGAGTTCCCGTAGGATTTCTGACTCATACTTTCTCCTAGAAATGTTGGGAAGTGCAGCTCCATGGACCATCAGAATAAAGCATAGTAGATTCTTCCCTGCTTTCCTGCCCACTTCAGGTGCTGGGGTGGACTTGTCTTCACTCTTTCCCTTCCTGCCTTTTCTGGCTGGAGACTGTGCAGGAAAAGTCCATCAGTGCTGCCATTGGATAGTGTCTAGCCACACTGGCAAGGTTCTGGGCAGAGGATAACAGACTGTCACACTGCAAAGAAATGCATCCTTGTTATTTCTTTTATAAAAACACTTGTAAACTATGCTTTTTGGTATGGCCTGAAAGTCTTTGGGTATTGGATTGCATTCCATGGGGGCTCAGAGTATCACTTGTCTGGTACTTGCTTTTAACATTTCACCTGTCTGGAAGGGCAGCAAGGGAAAATGTCATGGTGCTCTAGTCAGTGTGGACTGACTGATGACCCTGCCTTGTACTCACAGCTTTCACAGATTATGCACCCTGTTGATTCACGCTCAGTGAAGTTAGGTAGAGGGTGTAAAGATGTAAATCCTTCTTGCCTTTCCGAAGTGCACTGCAACTCTAAGTTACAATTTACTGCCGCTGCTTCATGGATTTCAACACAGCACCACAGGAAACACAGAAAACAGGCTTCTTTCAAAAAGTTGCAGTTGTGAATTCCATATGCATACACAAAGGTGTGTGTATGTATGTATGTATGTATGTACGTATGTATGTATGTTGGTTGTTGAAGCAATGAAACATATAATTCAGGAAGTACAACTGTCCAGATGAGAGCCAAACAGCTCTAGTTATGCTTGACAGGTGCTTTTGAAATGCACATTCATCTCGGACAACAAAAAAAAAGAAAGTAGCTACCCATTTTGGATTCTTCTGCTGCTAGCTGCTCGGCTTACCTGGGAGTCAGTGTGCAGGTCTGCCAGTAGACTTGAAGCTCATGGTAGAGGTCAGCAGCTCTGACAGTCAAGTTCTACATGCTTAGAGCCAGGTCTTCTGGCAAGAGGATTTTCTTATTGAAGGATGATATCTTTAGGGACCTAATTTTTAAACAGCAGCCAAGAGAAATGTTAACACCACTATGAAAATGAGCATCAGAAGACATATTCAGAAGCACATATAACCTGTCAAACAAACCAGAGGCCAAACACAGCAGAGCTAGGGAGTGATGTTTGCACTGGAGTGCCGACTGTGCATGATCAGCCTGTGAAGAAAGGCAATCTGCTCCGAGCAGAGCCTGACTGGACGAGTCCCAGTAAATTTTCCCCACCAAGATCCTAAGTAAGATTTCCGCCTGCATCACTGAATGTGTGCATTGGCACAATATCCGCTCTATAAGCTGTGTGATTTTAAGCCATAATTTGGTGCTCCTTAGCTGGTCTCTGCATGCACAAAAGAACTGGCTCTGTACTTGCGGTATGAAACAAGAGGTAAAAATCAGACAGCTTGTTTTTACTTCACTGAATGTGATCCCTCTGCCTCTGTATTCCTCAGTTTTCCTAGCTCTACAGTGAGACTATTTCCCTTAAACATTTCTGGAAGACTTGGTTGATATTTGTGAAGCCCCGTGAAGTTTTCAGGCTGGTGTCATGAGTGCTGGGGTCAGAGAAGGTCAGGTGTTGGACAGAAGTGGTGGCAGGGCTGGCCTCATGTCACATTTTGGACACATGAGGCAGTGAAGACCAAGTTGTTTGCTACACTTGGGTGAGGGTGCTGGGGCAAAAGCAGGCCTCCTGCACCCTTCCCCATCTCTCTCTACTCTCACCTTCCACCCTCTTTTGTTCGTCCTGCACATGCCTGGGCCACGTTCAGCCCAAACTGTTGAGATCAGCTTTGCTGAAAATTGCACTTCAGATCAAAATATGAGTTAGGTTACTCCAGTGTAAAGTGAATGCTGGGTCTTTCTCTGCAGCTACAGATAAACCAGATAGGAAGGTAATTACATCTCATTCCTATCTGACTCTCTTATTTGCCATAATCTCTTTTAATCCCTTTGATAATCATCATAATAATGTTAATCTTAATGAACTCATTTGGTATTAATGCGGATATGATTTGTAAGTTCAGAGCAGGCTTACCATTCTTGTTTAGTGTTCATTAATATCCACTTAACTGTGTTTATGCTCTCTTTCTCCTGCAAATGGACTTCCGTATCTTTGTCTTCCACCTAGATGATGTCACAATTCCCATAGTGGAACCCTCTTTCCACACTCAGGTTTGTATTTCCTTTCTCTTCTTCTTCCTACTTACAAGATATCAGAGCAACGAGCAGTTGGAAACACTGCATCCATCTGCTAGTGGCTTTCTGTACCCCATCACTTAGTCATTTCTTCCTCTTTCAACATCAAAATTGAAGGAACCCTTATCCTCTTATTTCTCATTTGTGTGGCATTCCTTCTTAGATTGCTTCAGAGATATTACCTTACTGTAGTTCTCTTTTTATTCTCTCAGAGGGTGAACAAGTAAGACACACAACCCCTAATCTTGGCAAAGAGACAAGTTATTCGTTGTTTACTACCATACTCTCCCCGAACACACTGTTTATGGGTGGGGTACCTTGCCCAAACATTTTCCAATGTGACCAGCCAATTTTCATGAGTGAGGACTACTTTTGGATGTTAAGGATGACCCAAAGCTTGTTGCAGTGAATGGGAGTGCTGCCTTGATGGGCTCTGGATAAAATCCGTGGAACTATGCTCTTTTCAATCCTTTGAGCACCCACATATTTTTCAACATCTCTAGCTTTGGAATGTGCCCTCTTGAAAAACTCCTTGTTCAGCCACAGTGATCCCAGAGACTGATGAACCTTGGATCTCTATTAATGTGTGATTTCCTCCCTACGTGGGTGCTTGTGTTTGTTTTTAAATGTGGCATGGAATTTCTGTGTTGTAGTGCTTGCTATCCTCCCTCTCCACTTCCTCCAAACACATTTTTAAAGCCTTGATTGTCAAATAGCATGAATTATTTTTCAGTTCTCGTGACACACATTTTGCTTTTTAGGTCTTTTGAATCCTGACAGAGCCAGGAAAGTATCATTTACTTAACAGAACACTGTTTATTCCATCCTCACTTCCATTCTTTATTTTATGTCCTGATGTTTCCTTGTAGCATCAGCTTCCAGTGTTAAAATGAATAACTCTATTGAAAACATATAAGTTTTAATTTACTGAAAGATTTCTGCACATTATAATAAAACTAGCTATTGTCTTGGTAAAAACTACTAGCTGGGAGTGAGAATTATAGTCTCTCAGATCAGCACAAGCTGTATTTCTGTGGTACTCTTTATTTTAACATAATATCTTTCATTCAAGAGCACTGCAGGATATTTTGCAAATTGCAACCATTAGTCAAACATATTAAAGCTCTTTATTAGTATGAATACAAGAGGCATTCATGTAAATAACTAGATGGAGAGTTTTACTGCAGATATCTACAACTCTTGTGCTGCTCCATGACCGTAAAAAATACGGACAATGTGCTTCAGTTGGGCACTATTTTCTGCAGATCAATAAATCTGTGCCCATTAGCAGCAACAAAACAATAATTGTAATAATAAAAGTTCATTACATTTTTTAAAAATGTCAACTAGTTGTCATAAGCTCTGTCAAAAATAATATCAGTAGAATGTTTTACCACACTGGAAAAGCCCATCAGCACCAATAATCTTATGTCAGATTTAACATGAGCTAGTTTTTCCCAAACAGAGTCTTACAAACTAGAATAGAAAAAATGTACTGGACCAAATTCTCCCTTGACCTCAGTTTAAGGCCATGAAAAGTCAGAAAAGTTCCAGTATTGTGTTCTTTGTTATCATTTGGTTTCCAGGTCAAAATGAACTTTTCTTTCACTGCAGCTAAGGATGGGAGCTGTATTTCTCTTGTACCATCAGAGGACTGCAGGAATTCTTATTGCCCTGAATACTTTTTAGTTTTCTGGTATACTTAGGATAAGTGAATTTCTTTTGCAAATTCATGTAGGAATAAGATTGGCTGAAAAATTAAGGTTCATTTTACAGATTGCCTGAACCACCAGATTCCTTGCTATTGAAATCCAGTGTTGATAAGTATCTTCTGTGGCCATTCATGTGAAAGAAGAATGTGTTGCACAAAGTGCAGATTATTACAGAAATCTCTGTATGTGTGGATCTGTATCTGCATATGGGGGGGGTGTCTGTTGCCATATTTGAGACTGCAAGCAAAATTAACTTCTCTTATTCCTAAACAATCATATTAGAAAGAATTTATCACATGAATAAGATTTCAAGTTGATGACTTAAGGCGGTGATATCAGTATATAAATGTGAACGACAATTTCTTTCTTTTTGAAATTAACACTCTATTAGCACCCCTCAGCTCTACTTCACATTTCAAGTTTTTCCTTCAGAATGAGAAAAGTGAATTTGGGGCAAAAATTCAAATAACAGCTGAAGGGGGACATTGCTGTGCATCTCTAAATGTTTAGTTTGGCTTTTTACTTGCTGATCTTGTGCAGTATGAAACTTTTTCCATTCAGAGCAAAACCTGATGCAGCTATTGCAATTCAGTAGATATTCTAATATGTTGAATGAACAAACAATATATAGCAGATTCCCCTTTAGTAATGAATTTAGCCAGGGTTTTTTTTTTCATTTAGTTTTAAACTATTTTGAAAAGACTTTGTAGTGCTCTATAAAAGAACTGCAGTACATACTTCAGGAAAAGTATAAAACCTTACCAGCAACATTTATAAAAAAACGCAAAAATAAATAAATACTATAGGGAAAAAAAGTTAGTTGGAAAAGCATGGATTTATAAAGGTCTACTTAGAAATGTGAAATGTGGCTGATTGGAAAGTTTCCAACAAGGCTGAATAATTGTTAAAATTTGGGGTTTTGATAACAATTTTTTCAAGGGAAATTAGGAATTGTTTTAAGAGAAAATGCTTCTCTTTCAAATCGGTAATTGTTTTTGCTGAGAAATACTTTTTCTGTTATTCAGGAAAGGTCTTGAAAAAGAATAAGTTTCTCACTTGCTGTACGCTGAAAGATGATTAACCTTTGTACATTTTATTTTCTGTTTGATGTCCAGTGTCTCTTCTAAGTTGTTCTGTTACTTCTGGTTTGTTTCTCTGGGAAAATGCCCACAAAGTGTGAAGAGTAGCAAATGATAAAACAGGCAACAATACTCTGGCAACTGCATATGTTACATTCCAGAGTTTTAAAATTTGGTCTCACCTGGTCTCATCTGGGGCAAGTTCTTGACTGATAGCAGAGCCAGCTGCAACTTTAACACCTCCTTTCCTGTCCTCCCCTCCCCCCCAGTGTATAGTTCTTTATCTTGGGGGACTTATTTTAAAGATGCAATGATCCAGCAAGAGGACTTAAAGGAGCACAGATCTGATGGAGCTGGATATAGGAAGGGTATGAGTCTGTTGCTTCCCCGTGTAGCACCGATCGCTGAATTTCGGCACCACATCTGCATTGGCATGTGTCTCTTGTGCAGAGTAATTATCAAATAGGACAAACATTAGATATAATAAGTAACTGGTTGGCTCAGGGTCAGATATTTGGGATTGCCCAAACAATCCCCAGAGGACTTAGAAAGATCTGTGTTATGAGAATACAAAATTTCTGCACCCAACCAAAATCTTGGGCAGTTTCGGGTGAAATCTATTTGGACTGTTGAATATCTCCAAGCAAACAAGCACCCCAAAACTGCACACTGTTCTGCACTGAGCCTGCAATGACTTATGACACTGCAGCAGAGGAAGATGGGTTGGTTGTGCAGAGGACAGATGCCATTAGGGACATCTTCCCTAGGCTGAAGGGAGAGAGTATCCTGAGAAGCAGAGAGCAGGAGAACTTGGTTTATTTAGCCTGGGCAGAGACAGCTAACTGGATCTAATTGCAGTCTTTAGCTACTTACAGGGCAGTTACAGAGGATGCAGAGTCTGCCCTGCTTTGTAGTATGAAGATGGAGGGCAACAGTTGCAAGTTTCAATGAGAGAAATTTCCATGAGACCTAAAAAAAGAAAGGCTACCGCAGGAGGACCATGGCAGGGCATAGCAACTGGCTGGAGTCAGTCCCTGCTGCTGTAGATTTCCACACTTTGCCTAAACAAGACTCCCAGCACCCTCCCTGATACTGCATTTAGTCCTGGTTGGAGCAGGAGGTTAAACAAGGTGATCTTCTGAGGTGACTTCTGACTGCAACTATGCTTTGTACTTGCACTGGGCATTGATTGCAGCACTGGCTGTCTGTACAGGGGTTGGAAGCAGGAAGAATTTTGATGAGGAAAAAACAATAAGAAAAGCAAATGGTGAGATAAGAACATAATGTCATCTGAAGCATAACCTGTGCCTGCTTGTGTCCACCTTGTTTTGAGAAATAAAGAGTGTATGCACCTCATGTAACAGCTGTAACTTTGGACTCTGAATTCCTCCTTCTGGGGAGAACATGAATTATGCTTCAAGGTGCTTAACTTCCTAGGTTTCCCACCATGCTGTAAGTGTTGGTCACCTAAGTTTTAGTAGATGCCTTATAAACATGCAAAGATAAAACAGGAATCATGGAAACCAGCCATTTTTGGCTGAAATGTAAGTCAAAATGAAGCCAAATATCTTTTCAGTTTATAAACAGCTGAACAGGTCTTGTTCCCTCCCGAACTAATCATCTGTAGTGTTTGTTTATAGTCAAGAATAACAGAATTCTAAAACGCTAGGAGAAAATCTCTCTCTGAGCTACTTCCAAACCAATCAGCCATTTAAAGTACCGCCCCCTCACACCCCTTTCTATTTTTTAAAAAATAAGGGAATTAAATCATAACAAACAAAACTTCTGAGCCTTCATGGTAATTTTCAGCATGTTTTACAAAAGTTGGAGACAAGCTTTGTCCATAACCATGTGATAAATCCATTTGCTAATATCCCTGTAAACTCAAAGGTATGTTTTACAGGAACTTAGCTAGCAAAAACTGTCCCCACTATAAAAGTAATGGAACATTAATGCCTTTTTGCAGTGAACTCCCTGTATACCTTATCCTGCATTCATATTTGTCCATTAACTAATGACTATCCAATATGCTGTCGCTACTATCGCACGTAAAATCATGCATGCTCAGTTATTTTATTATTGCAGAATAAATAATTTATTACAGATTATAACATAAAGACTGAGGAGCAGTGCCCGTATATGAGTTTTCACCAACAAAAGCCTGTGTAGTGATGCTGACTCAGTCTTATATTCATCTTGAGCTAAACGGCTCAGAGAACGATGTTGTTCCTATTTCTGAAGTTTCCAAAAGTGCAGTCCCAGGGTGTACGGCCTTGCTCTCTACGCCCCTGGTACATTCCTCACTGTCATGCATTCACCTTGCTTGCATACTCTTTTCTTGCAATCAAGATAAGGTCTGTCCTTTTAAAGTGCTGCATCTGATGCTTCGGTAAATGTCAAAGATGATTTTGCACTGCTGTCAGATGCAGAGCAAATCACGGAATATGGATGTGTGGTAAAAACTTCCTGGCTGGAAGAGCTAATCCCATTGGAAAACAAAACAAAAAGTCTCATGCTTTCCTGTAGAATATTGTAGTTTCTCTTGAAAACAGCATTCCTACCCAGTTAATTTATTACTGAATCTAATCAGTCTTTAAGATAGCTTTGAAATACCAGTGTTAGTTCTGTTTTTCATTAATATGTTGATACTGATGTCCAGGTCTCTAACTAGCTGTTAGAATCAGTTAGAAAAAATCTAGGAAAGAAGACATAAAAGAAAGGAATGAGTTGTAATACTGGTTGTTTTTAATAGAACAGGAAATGAAGAAAAACTGACAGATTTAAGATTTCTTTTGTGTCATTGGTGTGCTTGAGGCAGGTGAGCTGTAACAGTTACTAGTTTTATGTGAATAACAAACTTATTGACTTAGGGACTGAAATTAAAAATAGTAATGTAGGTTAAGTCAGTATGATTTAATTTCTTAATTATTCTGTGCAAATAAAGAGCAAAGACATTCTCAGGTTTTCAAGAAAATTAGCTTTTTTGAATGAACTAGGTAACTTTCCAGAAAAATACAGCATTTCAAACTTGAACATTTAGACATGCTAAAAAATTCTACTTTTCCAAATATTCTATTCTTCTCCACTTCTAAGATTTATTAAATATACCTTATTAGTGAATTTAATGATTTTGGTCAACCTGAAAGTGCTGCTCTATCTTTCGAGCTTGGCTGCAATTTTCTGCATAAATCACACCAGTTACAGGGCAAGTGAATTAACCACCACAGAGTATATTTAATTTGCACATACACTATAGATAATTGAAATCTCTATCCTCATATAACTTCAGGGTTTAAGTTGATATCTGGAGCATCTAGAAAAAGCTTTTTGTCATTTCTAACACAGGCATGGTATTGCTCCTGCTATGAAAAGTAGGGGGATTGGTGCAGAAAAGCTTTTGCAACTTAATTTTTCCAGTGTTTGTCGTTGCCCAGGGTGGGTTTCAGGGCCAGCAATGCATTGTGCTGTACTTTCATCATCTCTGCCCTCACTAGAACTAGCTGCAAGTTACTGTGGCTGAAGAAATCTTGCAAGATTTGTAAAACTGAAGAATATTAAAGTAGGCCCTGTAAATTCATGTAGCTAGATGCTTTCAGGATTGGAGACTAGATGTCCATAGCGGATGATTGAGAAAACGTGTTTTTCACCAGTGACAGGTTAAAAATAACTCTCTACTTTTAACACCATTTCCAATTTTTCAAGACCTCTGGGAAAGAGCTGCTTTTTGCAGAAACCTTGTGCACAGTGACCTGTAGAGTTAAATCTTCTCTTTGGTGCCTGCATTCCCTGGAGTTTCAGCGGCTTATCATTTTGTGCGTCTGGGATTTTCATGATTTGAAATAGCAAAGGGAGCTGGAACCGTTTTCACTGTCACATAGTCCTGGGGACTGGTGGTCAGTAGGGTAGGTGTGATTGGATGCCCAAAATGATCATTGCATTTCAAAACCATGTTTTTGTTCGCATGGGATATTTCTCAATTATTTTTTCCTCTTCAGGTAAGAGTCGAAAGTTAATGAAGAAGCCCATAAAATTCCATTTTAAGTTTGCATTCTCTAAGTCAAAAATGAAGGTCCTTTGGGTGAGACAAAATGTACTAAATATTGAACACATTACTCAGGATGACTTTTTTTTAAATGGCCTTTTTCCTCAGAAAAGAATACAAATGAAACATATGTAATCCTAAATCTAAGAGGAAATCTATCAAAATCTGCCAAGTTTCAGGGGTTTTTGTTTTTGGTGTATAGCAAGGTTTTGGCTGTGATATACTTTCAGTTGCTGTACTCTTTATCCCGTAACATGGAGTTCTCATTTGGTTATTTCTCTTTGCACTGATCCTGTTGCTTAAAAAAAAAGTCTGAGCAGTTAGACCATATGTTTATATCATAGCCCCTAATGTCAAAATTTTAATTGATTTTCCCACATTCAGGGTTAGGAGGGGGCTGTATCGTGTTCCACTACGTCATAAAAACAAAAATATTTAAAATATGTTTCAAATAAAATGAAGGGGGAGAAGAAAAAATGCTTAACTTAGAAAAGATGTGGGATTCATTAACAAAAGAAAATACTGGCCATGGACCAACGGCAAGCCAAATGTTTTGCCAGCAGTTTGCAGTTCACAGTCATCATTGCATGTCACTCTGCCTCCTGCACCAGCCCCTCCAACCATACAGGCCTTTATTTTAAGGAGAAACCTGTCTGGTTTGAGTTGAATAAATTAATTTGGGTTTACTTAGTTTAAAAACAAAATATAGAGGGCCCAATTTTATTTCATTATGCCCATGGGTAAAGCAGTCCAAGGTAATTACAACCACAGTGCTGGTTGCTCTATCTTAATTAAAGAGGGGTTTTTTGCACAGAGGTTTTTGCACAACATAATAAAATAGTTTGTGGTCTGGCTAGCCTCAGTGTCACAAGAGTGTACTCATTTCAGAAATTGTCCAGCTTTTCCAAAAACTGAGGCCTTTCCATTGAAGAGGAAGCATGGAGCTGCTCAGCAGAGCACAGGTAGTTTACAGTAAGGGCACTGTCATAAATCATGTAGCAAACAACCTTTCATACAATCTTGTACACTAAGTGCCATGCTTGTCAGCAGCAATGAATTTGGACTTCAGTAAGTCTTTAAGCAATAAGGTACTCTAAAATGTGCAACACTGTTATACATCTGTGACCAAAACTCTTATTTTTCCAAACCTTCCTGGTAATGTTTTAGGCTGTTTGGGATTTTTTTTTTTTTTTGGAGAGGGGTCTCCTTTGCAAATAAATATGATTTATTGCCTAGCAAATAATTTTAAAGAAAATGCATCAAAGACATTTAAATAATGTATTTGGGATGCTAATTAAAAAACCCAAAACTCAAATCCCAACAAGCATGACTAAGATAGCCTGTTATTAGAAAAGTCAAAGGAGGCATGTTTGCTAGCTGAATAAATCAAGTAGTGTTTTAAAAACACTGTCTCAGGGATGATTAAGGGTAAGTGATTTTCATTACTACATTAAGTTCTCCTTTCTGTTGTGGTGCTTTTTATATCACATCAAGCTTAGCTATTCACTTATGCTGCTTTAAAAAGCCCCAGCACCTCACTTACTTAAATCATGACCTGGTGCATCGATTCAGAAAGACAGCAACCCAGGCTTGACTTACTGCTCAGGAACCTGACATAGGTCCTTCCTTTGCGTGCTCTCTCTCATACAGTTGGTAAAACTGACTGAATTCAGTTTGGCAAATACCACTGGACCAGACCCTGGGGTAACTCCAGTCAGTAAAATTTCACTGCTTCCAACAAGTTCCCCTCCCCATATGGTGGTTTCCTTCAAGTTGCACAACTTTCCCTTTCCTTAGATTATAATATTCTGATATTTAGAGTCACCAGTTGTCCCCGAGCCAGATTGTGGTTGTTCTACTTTGCACATATGCAAGGGCACGGTTCACAAATATTTGTGAACCTTGCAGGAAGAATCTCAAGGTTGGAATAAGGAACATAAAAAGGGCACTAGATGCTTTGCTCAGTGACCAGCAGTGGATTTTGTTTCTTTCTGTTGGGTACATAGATTTTCCTATGAAGGGATTAATGGGTTTAGCTTCAGCTGCTTGAACTGACACAGTTTCACCTGAGCTTGCATTTGCCGAGAAGGAAATGCCAAGGGGATGTGCATTGTATCCCAAGACAGGACTCCAGCCAAGGGGAGGGCAGCCCTCAGCTGCATTTGTGCTGCTCTGAAGTACCATTAGCAGTGGCTGCCTGCAGGATAAGGGGAGCTGGAACATGTGGTATTTGACAAAACTGGAGTGTCTTCCAGCTTCCCTAGGCATGACCCAGGTCCTTGGCTACATAGTCCTGGGAGTATGATTATAGACATCTGGTCTTCCTAGAGTCTCCAAGCATAGAATTAGGCATGTGTAAATGGGGAGAATTAGCCTAGAGGTGGATCAGAGAGACTTCCACCCCCCACATTAAAGTTCAGAACATGAAAATACTGATTTACTTCCCACTCTGTGTGGCAAGACTGAAGCAACAACATCCAAATATGCTTCTTGGATGCAGCTGCCAAAGAAACGTTTCACAATGAACACAGAGGGGCATCCCTGTGGCAGCCTCAGCTGAGGTGCTAATGATTTCATAACCTGTTCTTTTATTATGCAAGCTATAATACTTGCTGAGACTATTCAGCCTGGGAGTGCCTGCCAGGGCAGGAGCCAGGGCACAATGGTGGATTGATAATGGTTTTGCATGTGGAACAGATCTGTACTGTGTTTTACATATATGGCTTTGAAACTATGAGAAAGCAGACATTTTCTATTCCATTTGCATTAAAGACTTCTCATGAATATGGACATTTATTGTGATCATAACCCTACCACAAATTAAAATCAGATCCCAAGTCCCTTGTGAAAAAGAAGCTCATTATAATGTATGGAGATGTCAAAATGATACTAAATGACACTTAACTTTAAAGCCCAAGCACTACATTTATCCATAGCTTAGGGTTAAATCTACAGTGGAAATAAGACCAGGAGCTAAGCAAGGTTTATGGGGGTGGGGGATGTCCCAGTAGATGTATAGTCACAAGCTGAAGAATAAACAGCTGGTTGTATATGTCTGCCAAATATGAAGTGTCTTGCATATATACTGTTGCATTTTCTTCTCTCAAGTCATAGATGACCTGTGTTACATATCCTACACAGACCAGGTCTGATTTATACAAGGCATAATTTGTTGATTCAGATGGTTTGTTGCTATAGAGAAAGAGATAAAGGCAGATTTCCATGTTGGTCTAAAGGTACACATATGAACCAGTATTCCTAAATACTCAGTTTCTCATCAAATTTTATGTACTAGCCATTTTAAGGACTTGTTGTTTGGTAGGCTAATACAAGGGCTAAATCCGTGCTTCACAAAATAGAGAGACCAGGGGAAAATAAAACAAAAATATGCTGACCTGCAATCTGACTTTGCCACTATTCTTTACATTAATTTGCCTTTCCTCTTAAAAAAAGTGAAATAGAACGACAACAGAAAATGCGGAGCGGAGTGAGTAAGCCATGGCTTCCGACCCCTGGAAATCGGCCATACTCACTGCTGTGCAAATTCCTGCTGCTCTCTGAGCTGAGATCATACTGTTGGAGATGGCAAGTGTATAGAGCACAGATCTCTATCTTTCTTCCATTGCTAAATATTAACAGTAAAAAATAAATGCAGGTGATGCAACAGGCTTTGACTGGGTCTATTTATGTGATTGTTGAGATATTTTAACCAGATCAGTCAAATGTCTGGCTCCATGTGGCCAAATCAAACAGATCTGATGTTATTGTAAACTGAGTGGAGCTGCCACTTTACTGTTTAGGTAAAGTTAACGTTTTTTAACATGTTCACCTGTCATGTGTCTCAGGGCACGTGTGTGATATTTTATAGGAGACATCTAGAAAAGGACACGTCTTCTCCTTTCCATTCTTCACCTTCTGCCTCTTCCCCTCCCTAAGCTGACAGTCTTTTTCCTCTGCCCTCCCAACAGCTCCAAGCAGTTAAAAAAACAAAACCAAAAAAACCCCAAACCAACCAAACAAAAAAAAAAACAACACAAAAAACCCCCACCACAAAACCAGCTAATGTTTCTTGAATGTCAGCATGCACTGACTGTCAGGCCAGCAGGAGAAACAAATTGCATTGTCAGAGGCCTTCCACTGACAACTCCAGCCTGCTCGTTCCCACAGTTTAAATCTGGAAACTCTTAATTCAAATGCTGCAGTTGATTCTGATGGCTATAGTGGCACTTCAATGAAAAGCAGTACTTTAGAGTTGGGTTTTGCAGCATCAGGCAGTCAGTGGGAGTTGAAATGGTACTTATGTTCCTGGGAGGGCTGTTTTCAGACCTGCGTGTCTACAGGAGACCTGGGCCCTGTCTAGGTGAGTGGCATTACTTCAGCTCTGCAAATGCAGCAAGAGAGGCCCTTCTAGCCTGGTCAGCCAGGTCTTTTAAATTCTTTTGTACAAAGATTGTTTCCTCCTTGCTGAATTGTAATATTGAAAACTGCAAGGTGCAAAATCTTGAAGTTATCCAGTACCCTCAGAGTTTCAAAATTCATCTGATTCAATTTTTGTCTCTGCTGATCATAAAGCTGCTCTTTTACTTTCCCTGGCATGGCAGCTTTCTAGTTAAAGCACTGTTTCAGTAGCAGTTCTCGAAGGAGAAAAAGTGGAGGAAAAAAGAAACAGTGCAAGCCATAACTATTCATGGAGTATGCGTCAACAATTAGGGTTCACGTTAAAGACATTAAATAAATAATTAGCAGTGGGTTAGTTCATAGTGCAGACTCTTTGAGGTTGACAAGATGACCTGAGCTTTTTTACATGGCTGCCTACTGACCATTAAGCTTTTTACTCTGAACTGGTGCAGAGGATGTTATTTTAATCTTCAACACAAAATTCTAGTTTAGGAGAATGTTTACTCTTTAAGACACATATCTTTCAAAATAAAGATAAAATTAAAAAAACCCACAAACAACAAACAAACAAACAAAATACCCCTCAGCTGTGAAACACTAAATCCGAAACATCAGTACAAATTGGAAGGAAAAGATGAAAAATAAGCTTTTTTTCCTTAGTATGATGTAGCATATCATTAACACACATAAGTCAGTATTCTGGGTATAATTTAGGAAAGTATCTTCTTAGGGATCATACATTTTTATGGATCTAGTTCTGTTCTAAATGACTGTATTAGCAGCATTCCTGTGAACTTTAATGGCAAGAGCATCATGCCCAAAAGAACATCTGCCATCTCTCCTTGTCTTTCTCAGCTCAACTGTACATGCTGCACAAGGCAAATAGGATGATCACAAAGAACAGTGGAAAGCTGGTTTGCAGATCAGCATATTGGGTTCAGTGACAGTAGCAAGAAGAGCAGTGAGGGTAGAATTTGGACAGTGCTTTCAGGATAAATTCTGTGAATATTATGGTGATCCCTCTGCTTCACTTCATAAGCTAATCACCACCAGAGGTCAGGAGAATTTACTTGGTAGTAGTCCATAGATATCAAGGTGTAAGATGGGGATTTTTGTTTTCTTTTGAAGCATAAGACATAGATCACTGTCAAAGCTTCTTTTACAACCAGATGTAATGCATGTAATATGCTGTCTGTTTATGGAGTGTGTGTGCATGTGTGCATGTGAGTGAGATTCCCAGTTGGTTTAAATCCATTGTCTTTGGCAAAGCTGTGTGCTGTACACCATTGAGAATTGGCTCTATTGCTGTTGATGTGTTCATGCTTTTCTTATTGTTTTCTCAAATTATTGTGTTAACTGTGTTACAGCTCATGAGGTCTCTTTATTTTTCAGCTTTATATTTCCACAGCAATAATTTGGTCATGAATGAGGATATTTTGAAGATCACCAGGTAGACTAATGTGGAAAGCTTTTTAGGAGAAAAATTTTGAATATACTTCTGATTGTTTCATTTCAAAGAACGGTTCAAAAGAGAACATCAAAATCCTGGTAAAAAACCAACCCCTAGAGATACTTGTCTTTTCATATTTTATCCCACTTCCACTCGTTACTATTTAGAATATTTCATAATAGTAAGTAACATTTCTGCTTTAAGCTAGAGAGTCTAAAAAAAGTGTGCTTTGGTGTTTGACATTACTGACCACTTAGACTTGCTGCTTTTTATTATAAGCATTGGCTGGATTGTATGCATATTTTTAAAACTAAGATTTGAGATTTACATGTTATCTGGAATTTGATCTCTAACTTGAAAGGCTACTGTAGCCACAATAAGAATGAAAATAACCCTGAACTGTTGAAAATTCAACTCTGAGCACCCAAAGTGGTAATGACTGCAATAGTAGTTTTGTCGATATTTATAAATCAATGCAAACCAGAAACTGGATGTTTTAATTTACTACAGTTTCAATGTAACTGATACCCTCAAGCTGAGAGCTTTAAGCTTTCCGAAGTGCAATGTTATTGCAGGGCATGCATCCAATTTTTAAAACATTATATAGATTGGAGACAGATGAGCTTTTCAAAATTATTTTAGGCCTATTTTGATTGAATGCCTGAGATGCGTTTTCCAGTGGAAATTAATTGGATTGATGTGAAAACAAATGAACTCCAACCTCAAAATTAGCTGCAGGTTCACGCTTAAACCAGTACTTAAAAGGGAGGGAGTGGGCACTGATAGTGACTGGAAATCACAATGACAATATGCACTTTGTTGGAAGAATAATGGTTTTTTCAATGCTTGCTCTTTTTTGCTGTCTCTCTTAACATGCATGCATGTGTAGGGAAAGAAATTTTCCCATGTATCTGTGGTTGCAGATGAATAGACAATGGCTTTTACTAGTTCTCACTGCTTCCCCTTGCATGCTGCTGGAAACCTCTGCTGGCCTGTGTCGGCAGCTGAGCAGCAGCAAAATCTCCGGCAGCCACTACCTGTTGTCACAGGGAATTTCTGGGGCACACCATTCATGCGGATTGTTCTGGGCAAATTTATTAACAAATAGCAGCTAACGTGATTTCCACTATTCAGTGAAATTTGCCTTAGCTTTGTAAAAACTGCTGTCGGTAAGGTTGGGATTCCTGTTTCTTCGACTGATGCTCTCAATCAGTGGATAAACGGGACCAGACAGCACTGGCTCAGAGCTGATCTCTCTTGAAGTACAACTGACTTTGTTCTATCTGCCTTGAAATTCACCTCTTCCCCGTGCTTTTCATCGTTTGTACTAATACAGCTGTCAGCTGGGATTTTTAGCATGTTTAAGAGATGAAGCGCGTGCAAAGATTCCTCCCAGGAAATGGCATATATTCATTTTGATCAGTTTGAAGGGAATCGGTGGAGTGAGTTGGGAGTGGGAAGAAGGTCACTGAAGATATAGAGCTATTTGGCAGCACTAAGATATTTTTACACCTGGAAATGACTTGCTGAACACATAATGGAGAGTACATCCTCATGTATGTGCTCCTTTCCCTTCTCCCCCACTGCCACCCACTGAAACAACCAGCAGCTTTGAGATGCTGAGCACATGTGGGGCTGTGACCTTAGTGGGCCATGCACAAGTGCTAACTTTCCTCTGGGCCACAGAGAGATATTGGCACCACAGGAGCAATGTGCTGATGGCAGAAGTGCTCAGGAAGCAATGAGCATTAAAAACCACAGAGTTTCTCTATGGTATTCTTATTAAAGGATAGGATTAAGAGCTGGATTTTGGTCTGCTGCTGATGTCATATGTCATTTCAGAGTTTTTCGAGCTTCTAATTCTCAGTTTTACTTATCTGCTATTTTGTTTAAAAAACCATGTATTATTTTCTTATATAATGCCTTTCTTAAAGATCTCAACAGTAAATCTCAGTAAATAAATAGTCTCACACGTTGTCCTGATTAGTGACTGTGCTCTGCTAACTGTAGCAAACTCTGCTTTCCACAGTGCATACAGCACACTTGTGTCTCGTCAGCATTAAACAGACTGAGTCTGCCAGTGGCAGATATTGGAGTGGTTTTTTTCTCCTTTAGGCAGTTTTCTGTAGTCAATCTTTTTCTACTAAAATTGTGATCAAATTGTTGCTTCCTGTCCAACCACAGCTTTATGGCTACATGTGCTATGAGTTGTATTGCCACATGGTCTTGAGACTCAGCAACAGTTGGAGCCACTGTCTATGTCTTTGTTTAAGCTCTAGACTGATGAAAATGAATGAGAAGCTGATGGGTACAGTTTTATTAATTTATTAATATGGAGATGAAGAAATGCAAAGATTCAGATTAATTTCTTATTTATCAATATTACTTTATATTTAAATTGCTGGAAGCTTCTTTAGATGTGTACTATGTCTGTTGACTACCCACAGCAGCTGTGTTTCTGTGGGGGCCTAAGTTAGGTGCCTGAAGTGAATTAGCCATGATCAGAAACTAGTCTGCAATTTAAGGCCTTCACTTAAGTAGCAATCTTAATTTAATTAATTAATTCAGGACCCTTTTCCCAACCTCTTTGGGCACAGCAATCTTCCTGCTCTAATTTTAGAATGTTGGATGTGGGGATTCATGGAGGGGATGTTGAGGAGGAAAAAGTCAGGAGATATTAAGCCACCCAAATTATAAGTATAGCAGTCCTGTCTGCCTGCAGGCATATGGAGAGATCAGCAAGTACATCTTGCTTAGACACCCAAGCAGGCAACATCTCTGAAACATGGGGGCATGAAACTGCTGCTGCAGCATCCATCATCCTATGAAGAACAGTGAAAACATGTACTGTCATCTTTGACATTTTAATTGAAAAGAAAGCTTACACAGATTTCGACCTTAAGCAGTGTGTTTATACAAGTGTATACAGAGAAATAATCTGTCAGTTCAGTGCAGGCTCATTGCTATAGGAGTTGGTTTAGTAACTGAACAATCCAACATTAGCTCACACACCTTGCCTTGTTCCATGCCTCAATAATTTTTAGTAGAAATACTTTGCCTAGAGGCATGCAGTTATTAAAAAAGAGACTCAGCTTGCTTAAAGTCTGGAATTATTAGCTCATGGTAACAAGCCTGCACTGGAGAAACTGTTGGTTCTTTGTTTTCATAACTTTGCTGTAATTCACCATCTTATTTTCAGAGACAAACTTCTGCTTTGTTTGGGAAGTTTAAAAAAAAAAAAAGAAAAAAAAAAAGAAAAAGAAAACACTTCAAAAAGATTATATTTTTTTCATTTTTATTATAAATAGAGTTTACAAAGCTCTTTTATCTTAGTATTTCTATTAAATTGCACTGCTCCAAATAATAAAGGTAAATAGAAAGACTTTTGAGAAATTTGTTTTACCTCATTTCCGGTATAGGGATCTGTTGGTAGTGAGTATTCAGTGAGAGCTCTCCAAAGGCGCTCAGCCCTTTAGGAGTAAAAGGTGCTTTTTCTGTATCCTTTTTGCAATCTACTATTCCTTTCAGATTAAAAGTTATGAAGGTCAAATAAAATCCATTTACACTGCTATAACATGTTTGTGGAAAAAGTCACTTGAGCAAATGAAGGTTCAGCACCTTTCGGTAGCACAAACCTGACAGAAGAATTACTTGCTGTTGAGTTGCCTTTATCTGGATGGTAGGGCTAGATTTCTTTCCAGCTGTTTAACCTGTTGATATTTTTCCTCAATGAGCCTCAAATTTTCAGATTTTCTTGAATTTGCATGCCAGGCTGGAGTTTTAAGGCCAGACTTTAAAAAGAATAGGCATGTTTAAAAGTGTTTGTGTAAGCTTTATTGCTGTTATTATTCCTGGTTTTAAATAAGTTGCCATTTGGTGCATTTGGTATTATTGTTACCTTTTTTCTTCATTGAAAACTGATACACCTTTATTCGCAGTGCTGCAAAATCACTTGTTTTCCTGGAGAATCGAGCTTGGTCCTCTCTGAGCTAAGAGACTGTGGTGGAAGTGGAATCGCTTTGACATTGTTGCTTGCTTTTATGATCGAATCATGTTTATGCTGCAGTTTTTTTGGTTTTATCCCACTTTTTTTTTAAATTTTATTACAAGACCATGTTTTATATGGGCTAGATCTTTATAATCCCTTGAACCTGACTTTTGCAGTGTTTCCCTGCTTTGCTTTAACTATGCCATTATCCTCCACATATCATTTGTGAGTTCCAGCTGTGTGCATAACACTGTGCAGAACATAAACTTCTCCAAGGAAGTTATAGTCTAAGAAACCATTCTAGCTTTTCTTATTTTTCTTGTAATGGGTCAGGCAATAAGACCCAGTGAAACAGAGGGAAGGGAAGATTGAAACCAGCAGTTTCTAAGACCTGTAAGAGCCAAAAGGCAAATGTTAATGGGTTCTGTGAGGCTACCAAGGACCTGCTGGTCCCTGTACTTGTGCTGAATTTGCAGAGGTTCCTTAAACATGTGTTTAGGAAATATAGGTGGCATTAGCAAAATTGGAGTTTCTAAAGGTAAGATTTATCCTTGACTAAACCTTTAAATAGACTTTGCCCCACTAAATACATGATGGGGCCACTGATTTGTAAGGCTTTTCTCCTACAAGCTCGGGTGAAAAGTACAGAATTCTTAAAAAATTTTGGAGGCATTTTTCCCCAGGTTTATAATATTTTACTATATATGTATCCATTCACTGGTTGGTTTTTTTTTTTTTACTTTCCCTTCATTTAAGTGTTCTTGTCCCTGTGTTTTAGAGCAAGTGATCAAGAATGCATTTCTGATGGAGTTGCTTTGTTCCCAGTGAACAGCTTCTCCTTAAGTGACATCAAGGGATACATGAATTGAGAAGTAACATCTCTTTGGTTGCTTTTGACTTTGTCCATATAGTTTCATATCTGTACGCTGCATCTTGCTCTTTTTGTGATGCTTGTTGCTGAATTCCTTCTTCCTGTGTGCTGATGTGTTATCTTAATTGTGCCAGCTCTTCTCAAATACTTACATGGGCTTTTCCTTCACTTCTGAATCAAACTTCTTGTCTATAAGACTTTTTGCAGCTTAGCCTTATCTAATCGCAGTCCTCCAGTTTCTCGTTACAGTGTCAAGAATCACTTTCACTTTGCCAACGTCTTTACCAGCAGCAAGTTTCTTTTTCACAGGCTGAAATCTCTTCTTGTGCAGCACTGGGAAAATACCTAAGGGTAACATATATGAAGATATATGAACACTCCATTTAAAAATCTCTACAGAAAGCATATCTTTGTCTAGATGCTTCCCAACTCCTTTAAGTTACGAGCCATAATTTTCCCTCTCCTAGAGTGTTGCCCTTCCTGTGTCTCAATCTCAGTTACTCCCTTCCTCTTGAAAACTTCCTCGGTCCTGTCATTTCTGAGCATACCAGTTAAATAAAAAACATACAAAGAGACAAAAAAGCAACCAGAGGAGTGCCTCTAAATTATCTCCAATTCTTTAGCATATTTGTTTGCTTGTGTGTTCTATCTCTGTCTTCTACTTTTCATCTGGTTTTTGTCTCTAGATTGTAAACATATTCTGTAAGAATTGTCTCTTATCTGTGTTTGTACAGTGCCAGGCTCAATGTGGTCCTGCTCCTGACTGAGACCTTTGGGCACCACCACAGTATAAATGTCTGCTACTGATAATAATAATCTACCCACATCATGCAGATGTCTGAATTATCTGAGAAATACAAAAAAGCATCTTTACTAGGTTGGCAGGGAGCCACGAATTCTAGGTGCCAGTTTTCTTTTCCCCTGATTATGGTTTGACTCTCTGAAAAATCTGGTGACACAAACCTCCCACTTCTTGGAAAGCTTGGCTCTGTGGTGATGCTGTGATTAAAACACTGTCAAACATGGGATACAGCAGGTCAGGTGAGGTCCCTTGCAACTATGTGAGGTATTCCAAGTACTTGTCTGATGCTTTGTTGTTGCTTTCCTTTGTGTTTATTTTTTCTTTCCTCCTCTGAATGACAAATGGATAAATTGAAATTAGACAGAATTGCCCTGCTTTAAGGCTGGGAGGGGGAGGAAATAAAGGACCACAAATGAGGAAAGCTCTAGTTGGATTGATAGGCTTAAATAATGGCACCGTGGATCAAACAACAGCAGACCAGCAGTAAGTGAGGCAACTCCACCATTCAGAACACATCTCTCAGATTAAAACATCCCCTTCATTTCTTTGCCCTCTGACTGAATTATTTGAATAGCAAAGGCCCAGGACAGCACTTGGGCCAGGTACTCTGTCTGCAGTAGCTGCTGTAAAAGCAGCTTACAGCTAGTCTGTAGAACCACGTACTCCAGTGAACTTACTTTTTAGCAAAAGAAAGTTTAATTGTGACAATACCTGGTTGTCAATGGGACATTCAGAGGGTAGACGGTAGCCTACTCTTTCTCACTATGCTAGGCTACTTGGATCCTTCAGCCTGAAAGCAACCCAAACCACATGCACATACTGACATCCTTTGAAAGGATGAAGGCTGCTGGTATGCAATGATTGCTCCTCATTATATTGATCGTAATGATATCATTGCTACCTTATTCACCTGTGTCTCCCTATTCCTTCCACTCACTCTCCCTCATTTTTAAATTATTTACAAACTTTTTTGGGGAGGACCTCACCCACAATTTTTAAACCATTGCTTCTAGGCACTGTTGTAAAAAATATATATATATATGTGCATACATACATATTTTTATATGTATATATATACATAAAATGGTGAAAGTCTGATCAAGTCTGTGTTGTGTAACTGCAGAGTGGTGCAGAAAGCCTTCAGCCAGAGCTGACCCGATGTGGCAAATTGCCATAGCACAAACAGCCACTTGTGGGCTGCTCCACTGTGAGATGGCTGGGTCTGGAGGCCATAGACAGTCAAGAGATGAGCTCCTTTGCTCCAGTGCAACTCCTTATACTTTGGCTTAACTTTCTTCACACCAGAGCTAACTGAAGTGGAGCAAACATGAATGTGATGTAGGTATTCTTGATGACCTTGCATGAATGCTATGTGCAGGGGAGTAAGGAGCAGGAGAGAGGTCATGGTAAGACCCACTCACCTGGAATGCTTTACCATAATAGAAAACATATTGCAGTGATACTTTAAATAGCATGTAGCCCCAAATGTAGCATGTAGCGTTTTGCCTGTAGCCCCAAATGGTTTAGTAGGTTCATTCAGCATGAACCTACTCTCATGAGACCTCAGCAGCAAATTGTCATCCGCACGAATTGTCCTTGAAGACTTCCAGTTAAGGGAAGCCTAGTCTTTTTATAGACGAATGTAGTGGTTAGTCATCAGACAGTCTAGAAAACTGGGTCAAATAGGTGTTGCATCATATCAGACAGAGGATTTGGTATTAATCAAGCAGTCGCATAGTGAAGTATATATCATAGATATTTGATTACATTAGTGGAGTTATCTTTAATCATTGGGTAGAGTCATATGATGGAACATGATCGAGTCACCATGGCTTAGCGGGGTACCACCCATCTGTTTAAATGTTAGTAAGGATGACTCATGGTGTTAGCACGACCATGTAGAGGAAGAGCCAACGTGGTCAGTTACAGAGACTTGGCTAATGTGGTATTTTACTAAGCCAGCATAACACTATCTATCCAGCCCTTGTATGCCAGAAGGGACGGTGTACGAACACTGACCAAGATCCCATCATATCCAACAGCAGGCTTCTGCTGGAATACAATGAAAATTCTGAAATTTTGGGAAAACACCGTGGGTGGCCATATTTTCAGTGAGGTTGAGCACCTGCCAGTTCTCTATCTTATCTGTCCTTTATTTGTGGGCTGTTTGCCCAACAACCCTATTTATTTAGCAGCACAGGTGCCAAGGAATGAAAATCCCACAGTCAGCAATATTGACTGACAGGCTGCAGGCAGCACCTCCTCAGCATTTACAAAGAGAGGAGCGGAGTTGATATGTTCAACATCAAAAATAACCATTATAAAGTTTCACTGACTTTCTTTGCTGCTGGTTAGAAAGCAACGGCAAAGGAGATTGTGTTGTCCTTGGAAGAGGAAGAAATGTCTTAGTAAACTGAGTATCTCAGCCTGTGCCATACGCATGCCCTGAGCTCTGTGAGAGTGAATATGCACAACCACGTGCTAATCAATGACCTGCATTCAATGTAGGAGCAATTCAAGTATCCATGAGTACTGGCCAAAGTCGGTTTCCCCAGTGGGGGGGGATCCCATGAGGATTAGGTAGCATTTTTATTGGTGGCAGAAGTGCTGGAGGTTTTTTGAAAAGGAGGATCAGCCTTGAAGCGCAAGGTTTCTCTGACTGCTCTGCACCTCTTTGCAAAAACACACCTGGGAACAGACTAGCAGGAGTGCAGCAAGAAAAAAATACCTCAAGTACTAAGGATTTTTTTCGCTCTAGCTGAGTGTAAAGCATATGGCCTCCCCCAAAACAAAGCAGCGTTAAAGGTAAAACTGGGGACAGCAAGGAAGCTTCTTTGCCATTTTAATAAATACCAATAATTCCCTTTTGCCCAAGCTGCATATTCCCAAACTCATTAAAGTAATTTTGGAATTTTTTTTGGCTCTGGAACATATAAGCAAAACTCAAACTGTGCAGTCTCTTGAGAATCACTTGCACAAATTGTATAGGTCAGGCCAAAATAAGTTTCTGTCAAACAGCCTAACACCTAAGCTTATTATGAAACTGGTGACTTGTACAAAGGGTCTGTATGTGGGACATCAGAATGAATAAAGGTGTGCGGGGGGAGCTGTTGTCATGGTACTTGTTTTACTTTACCACTGAAAACTCAAGTGGTATTTTTGTTGAATGCATTGCTCTGGTTAGCCAGTGCAGTTCCTGTAGACTGTGTCTAAGCCAGTGGACCCAGAGGGCTCTAGAGCTCCAGTGGGCAGGTAGGTGCACACCTCAGTCTTGTTCCAGTACAGGTGTGAGAGTGCACTGGTGCTTTCTCCTTCCATGCCCACTCCTCCTTGCCTGCTCTTTGGGAGGAAAACCTGTGTGCATCCCCAGCAGGGGCTGCAGCACACTCTGTTCATCCCCAGATGCCCCAGTATGGGGGTCCCAGCCCTTCTGTCTGGCACGTGGACTTTAAAGCACAAGATAGAGAAGACCTGTTTGAACTTGTCTGCTGCTCTGCAGGACAGTAGTGTTGGTGGGGATGGGCCAATGGGAAGTGGACACGGCCAGTGGGAAGTGGACACTGCCTGTGGGGGTCACCACAGCCACTGGAAACCAAACTGAGATCGTTCACATTCAAACTGGTATCTCTTCACTTTTTTCTTTTCAAAGGAGCATGTTTTTCATGCTATTTTGACCTTATCCTAATGATTTGTCAGTTGTCTCATGTGAATGAGTGCTGGTGCGTGGCTGTGTTTAAGTGGACAGTAGAATGGGTCAGGGTCTGTGTATCTTGAGTATATTATCTGAGCTCATTTTTTCTGCACTGTATCCTTTCCACTTACACCACCTCCACAGCTCCCAAGACGTAGCCTTATGCTGAGCTGACCATAGAGTCTCCTGTCCCAGAAGCTCATTCATGCTTCCTCACAGTACTTATTGCACTTTCTCACAGGATTACACCATATATCTGGGAGACGTTGTCTTGAGGTTTTTTGGGGTGATATGAAGATGTAAGTACATTCTATTCCTCCATCAACAGATAACCAGGGAGGCATAGGAAGAACTCATTGTTCGTATCTGAGATATGTTTGTTGCTGCTTTGGGATTTCTTTTTTCCCCTTCTGAATAAGTACTGTGTGTGTCTGGGAGGATTTTTAAAACACCCTTCAAAACACAGGCTTTTTCTCTCCATGGAGAACCAAGACAAAAGGACGGGTTCAGTCGTGTGCAGCTGCTAAAGAGAGGGCAGCTGAGGGCAGAGGGGTGGGAGGAGTAGGGTGTCTGAGTATGAAGGAATTGGCAGGGCAAGGATTTTGAGATGGCATTTGTTGGGACAGAAATGTTTCTGGGGCAATGGGTTGAAGAGAAGAGGGTTGAAGGACTGCAAGTCCAAGGATGGGAAATATTGGGGAGTTTTAGGGACAAGTCAATTAGGTTGTTTGAACTCTTGGTAAAAGAGTATGAGACTTGTAGGTCAGAAGAAAATGGTTTTGCCATGAGACAGGTGCCTACACTTTTCGAGCCTGGGTGTGGTGTCCTGCATACTGGATGTCTGTGAATCCCATTGCTCACAGCCTTTGGAGTCTTTGCTTGTTGTTAGATTACTGGAAGTTACCCCTAAAGTTAGAGAAGGGGTGTACATATTCATGATTGCCAGTACAACTTAAAACTGGAGGGCCAAGATGTAAAGCCCTATCATGTGGTGTGACACAGTTCAGACCAAGTGGGATAAACAACTGTCTTCTCCCTTGCAGCTCTAGGGTTATGACTGTTTCCCTGACCATGTCAGCCCAGTTTTGAGGCTTTCATGGTTAGCCGTGGATTCATCACTGAAGCAAAGGATGCTTCTGCCAAGGCTGAAAATCAACTGTGATGGTTAGAGGCTCTAAACATCTTGGACTCTTTCCCTGCTCCCCCAGTAGAGGCTCTTCAAGCTCCCAGACTATGCTCCCTTCTCTCCAGTCCTTTTTGTACCTTTCGGAGTAGCTCTCCTTCCCAATAAACAGTGTAAACCACGTTATACTGCAGAGCCGTTCTCTGTTCTCTGAGAATTTAACATAACGTACTCATACTAGCAATGTTTGTTGAGGCACTGTATGTGAAAACTCTTATTTTCAAGCTTTTTGAAAAGGTAACAAGTTATACTCACCCCAAACTTCATGCAACTCATACCTTCTTCAAAACTAAAAAAAACCCCAAAACAAGAAATAACTGATTAAGTAACTCCTGAGACCACATTCTTAAAGGCTATTTTTAAAGTGTAGTTTTGTTTAACCCGTTAATTTTATGTTTCTTCTTTGTGAGTGGGCCTGCTTTCTCACATGCACTCTTTTCCCTCTGCTGTACTTAAAAAAATCCTTCTAAATCTTTTGAACCCCCTTTGCCAAAATAACTCACTCTGCTTTTTTATAGTCCGTACATTTTGCTTTTATAAGCTGCTTAATCAGAATGTAATTTTCCTAATTTTCTTTCTATTTTTTTTCCATTTTCTGTGTCCTGGTAATTTGCTAAGGGGTAAAATTAGTAACCTCGCTTTAGAACAATAGCTTGGTAGAGTTTCACAGGAGAGAATATCAAGACATGAAATACTCATTTTAGAGTAGTTTATTTACAGGTGATAAAATTTAAAAATTGATTTAAGAGTGGATAATTTTCTGTCATAGCCTGCAAAACTATAATCCAGATATTTTTGTTCCTGAGGGCTGAATTTACAGCAGTGCACTGATGTGGTATGCCAGGAAATTTTCCTGCCTTGTTTGTAGAAATCTTTTGCTGGCCACTGTAAGGTGCAGAGGTGCATAGACTGAGACCAGATGATACATTTACGCTCATGTTATATCAGATGAACTATACTGGTGCTTTAACTGATAAACAGCAGAAGGAAGGTGATTTATCTGCTTCTTCAAAACTTTATGTTCCACTGATTTATGCAGGAAAGGACAAATCCTGGATTGGTTTATCTGTGCCTGCTTGTCTAGAGTTGCCTGTGCCTAGCAATGGCTGGCATGGTAAGGCTTGTTTAGGTCTCCATAGCCCATGACAGCTTTTTTACTTTTCTTCTAGGCCTGTCCCAGGTTCTCTGTCTTCACTACTGCACCTACACAACCGACAAAGACAGCCTATGCCTGCCTCTATGCCTGGCACCCTGCCCAATCCTACCATGCCAGGATCTTCTGCTGTACTCATGCCTGTAAGTTTTTTGGTTTGGATTCTTTTAGTGGGGGATGAAGGTTGTTTTGTGCTTGATTCAATCTATGCAGAGGTGAAAGTCTGCATTTCGTAAAAAATCAAAGTGAAATGTGTTAAGGAAGCTGGGCCTTTTTCAGTGCTTCATCTTACACAAGAGTATTTCTGATGCAGTTAACAGCATGCTAATTAGTGTGAGAGTGATTAGAAGCAGTTTACATGAGACTACAATTTCTGATTCTCACACTTGGTCACATAGGCAAGGTCAGCATGTCTGTTCTGGAATGAAAAGATTTTTCTGAATTCAGACAAGAATGGAAAAGCCATTTACATAAGTTATATCAGTGAAGTCTAAGCAATCTTTTTGTTTGTGAGAGATTACCACTTAACAAGAAAGAAATGTGATTTACTTTTCTGACCTGTTAACTTGCACTTATTTAGATTTAGGTCATGATTACTGCTCATCTTTCACTCATTTCTGCAGGGATGGGAATATTTCCCATCTTATTATGGGAGCTAAAAGAGTGCTTTCCAGTTGTAGCTTCAAATTCTTAAATGATTTTAACAACCTTTTCTTTATAAGAGACTTGGGCAGGTTAGGAGTGGAGATGAGTAAGGATGGCATGGGGAAGGAGAAGTTTTTGTTTCATTTCACGATATTAGGTTTGGAAGACAACCTGGGAGCAATTGACCAAAGGAGGGAGGAAAGTACTGCTTGTTCTGGATTTGCTGGAGCAAGGGGGGGCACTCCACACGAATACAAAGATTCAGATTTGGCTGCTATTTGATCAGTCATTAATAAGTTATTACTTAGTAACTTGTCAATAAGGGTCTCCCGGAGTACTGACCAGGAGAACAACAACAAAAAAATTAGACTTTTTAAAAATAAGATACTGTGGGAAGCTTTTTTCCTGGCATAATTCCCAAGGAACATGAAATGGAGCAAACATCCAGCAATGGTGTAAGTTCAGTGGCTTCAGGCTGCTGTTGGGGAACCCTTTAGGCAACTTTACTTGCAGATGAGCAGGTGTGCTCTGGCTGAGAGCCACAGAGACGTGAGCTCGGAAGTGAGACAGACGCAGTCAATGCTGGCTGCCCTGGCTGCAGCTCCTGACCCTCCTGAAAGGGCTGCAGGGGAGATGGTAGTGGGAGGTGCTCCTACCCCATGGAGAGGGGGTAGGAGCTTTGGCAGTGGCAGCTACGCCCCGCCAGAGAAACAGTGGGATATTGACATCTCCCCAAGGCCCAGCACCCATTCTTGCAGGCATCATGGAAGGTGGGAAACAACCTCACCACAGGGTACAAAAAGTACCCCCCCTGCCTGGAGACCTCAGAAGGATTCAAAAGCTTCTTTGCAAGAGCCAAAGATTTAGGGGACTGGCCCAAAGCACAGCAGGATGCTCAGCTCTGTCTGAAAGCAGCACCATAACCCTGCTTACCAGCTCTGCCAACACCTAGCAGTGTATGGGGCTTGCCTCTTTTTGGGGAACAAACTCCAGGAAATGATTTTAATACAGGACTTAATGCCATTAGATTTTGTTTGAAAAGTGTATCCCTCCCTCTCCACCTAGTGAGATTAGCTTGCAGAAAGGGCTCCGAATAGCCAGGAGGAGTTCTGCTTTGTTTTTTGCTATCTCAGCAGTGCATGAAAGTTTCCCTTGCAAGACATATGGAAAACTCTTCTCATCTGAGTAGTCTGAGTGAAGGAAAAAGAGCCAACTTGTTTTCCATATGCTTGAGATTGTAGATTTTTATTTATGCTTTTAACAAGCTAATTTGGGCCGCGCTGGTAGGGGAAGCTACAATTTTATACAGTGATGCTTTTAAAACCACTTAACTCTGAGTGTTGTTACACTGAGAGGGAGAAAATCATTACAAAAAAGCGCAAACCTGGGTGGCTGCTACATTTGTTTATTAAAGAACCCCTTTCTTTATAATTGGCTGTGAGTTTTCAGGGCCGATTCTGATGAAACACACGCCTGCGTGCATACACACATTCAATTCATGACACAGATTGTTATTTTTTCAGTCATGACTTGAAGAAATAAAGCTGAGTCCATTTAAAAAGAAACCGAGAGTAAATTCTTGCAAATGTCTCCAGATGTTTTCAAATATTTTTTTTCTTTTAAAAGATGGAGCGACAAATGTCAATGAACTCCAACATCATGGGGATGCAGGGGCCAAACCTCAGCAATCCGTGTGCTTCACCTCAAGTTCCCCCAATGCATTCAGAAGCCAAAATGGTAAAAAGACAATTTTTTTAAAATTACTGTATTTTCTCATATTGCTCTTGCATACCAGTTACCCAGACAGTGGGGGATGTAGCCAGACACTGCTTACTTCATTCTTAGTCATACGTTATACTCTTTTTTAATATGCTGCAGTAAATTGCCTTTGTTTGTATGAACTTTCAAGATGTTCCTAGTCCTAACTGAACTCTCAGTGAGAGGCAACTGAAGGGCCGTCTGATCTATGCTGTGTTAAATAGGACTTTTGGTACAGATTAGTAGAATTTAGGCAAGTGGTCTGTCTATTTCTCTAATGGTGTCTGTGCTCCACAACTTGACTTAAAGAAAATTGTCAGTCAATAAAGAGTGCAGTAAAAAGTGTGTGCTGTGGAGGGAGTGTATATAGTCCTCATTTTTTCCAGATAGGAGCGTGGCATGTC
Organism: Lepidothrix coronata; assembly: GCF_001604755.1. Taxonomy (NCBI): domain Eukaryota; kingdom Metazoa; phylum Chordata; class Aves; order Passeriformes; family Pipridae; genus Lepidothrix; species Lepidothrix coronata. The sequence goes on along the minus strand of NW_016690450.1, from coordinate 694,205 downwards.
AGGGTAGTGGCAGTACTAGAGAAGCACACCAAACAATATGTATAAAACTGGGATCTTTTCTTTTTCTAGAGTGCAACAAGGTAGTTGCATCAAAAAGAAGTGTCAGAATTTGGACAAATGTAGTTAATTTATACAAAAATGTTTTTTAAAGTTGTTCTACATCTTACAAGTCTTCTCATGCATATGTACTGGAATAGGATTAGTGTAGGTAAACTAAACTACAGGTGGGCATTTTTAAGTTTTCCCAGGTTTATATGCACTTTTGTGGAGGTGTTCAGCACTGATATCCTTGAAATCAAGTTCATCAATGTAGAAACATTCAGGGGTTTTCAGTTTCAGAACTGCCATTTGCTGGCTAGTGGAAATATGAGGACAGAAGTTTTTAGTTTTAACTCTGCAGGGTTTTTATCCTCTCAGGATATCCCATAGTAGTGGAAAACAAGAGTAACAGAACTTCTTTCAGTGATATTTTGCCCAGTTAACATTGTCATTAGTGAGACAATGAAATCAAACTGGCAAAGATTGGGCAACCACAGGTTTTTATATATTTCTACTTTCATGACTGGTACAGCTTTTAAAGTTGTTGTCATTTATCCTGAGGCAAAGAAAAATATCTTCTTGTCTATAAGTATAAATGCATGGAAGAGAGTCTGGGTTAAGAGTAACAACATATACGAGCTTATTCTGCCTCTGTTTTCTTAGATTGGATAGGTCATGCCTTCGTCTCAGTGTTGGTCTGGGTTAGGCTGTTAACCCAGCCTCTGTTAACACTCCATCTAAAACCACACTGCGTAAACATGCAGCCAGTTGGCCAGAAGAAGAAGGATAGCCAAAAACACTGGCTCCCCCAGCCAAGGAAAACCTGTGGTCAAGAGTTCTCTCTGCTGTACCACACAGTGACGGTGACATGCCAAATGGCAACAGCATCTGCAGCAGAGCTTGTTAAAAACTTTTTGGAATAGGCAAGTGTTTTTTCAATGCAAGTGTAGCTGAGCCAAGCTAAATACTCCTTGGCTGAATAAATCCAAAACTGGCATCTGTTTTGGGGACTAAAGGTTCTGTAGTTTACTCTCTCCCAGCACCCCCTGCCTCTTTTTTACTGGAAGTGTGAGGCTACTTAAGAACAAGATTAAATTATTGGTGCATATGGTGAGAATTCTGTGCTTTAATAACTGAAACTGTACATTAATATAAATTACTTTTTAGTCTGGGAAGGTAGGTTTTGTCCCTAAATCTAATGTATGAAGGCATGGTTCTTTCAGATAGAAAGTGCTATCCAAAACATGGTATAGTGAACAAGCAGTGCCTTTGCTTCTCAGAGGCTTTCTGCCACTCTTCCAAGGCTGGAAAAAATCTGCACACATTAACTCTTCAGAGTGAGAGGTAAAATTCAGAGCTCTGAGACCCTTCTTATTTTCAAATGCAGGTGGTTTGGTTTTTTTTTAATATTCCATATTTCTATATTCTAGTTTTATAGTTTGTTTCAATCTGAGCACACATGTAATGTAAAAGGCCTCTTCGTTTAGCCACTGCTTTGAGCACTATGAAGCTATTAACAAAACCTAGTGTAAACACAAAGTTGAAAAAAATGTGGGAAATATTTAGAGAAAAAATATTTCTTACATGTAAGTTCATGGATTTTAAATCAGAATCATCTGTATTACAGGCATGTTTGTTCTTATTATTAACTGTTTCACTTTTCTTCATGCTTAAAGCATGAAACTTCACATACTCTGGCAACTTTTTTAAAAAAGTCAAAAGTGAGGGTGCTTAGTACCTTACTGGACTGTGTCCTACATTAGGAAGGAATTTTAGATTTCCCTAGATTCTGCTAATGCTATTTCTGCTGATGCATTCAGCACTTCTTATGTTCTCTTTGGCTGGCCCCGCTCTGAGGAGAATGTGTATGTCAAACACTAGATAGAGTCATCTAAGATGCTTTCAGCTAGTGACTGAAGTAAATGAAGTCTGGGGAACCTTGAGCCTGATTCATCAGCAGTCCAAATCCATGGGAAATGGATCAGCACCTTTTTAGGGCCTACATGAGAGAATGCAGGATGGGCTTCTTTAAACGTGAGACCCAGATGTGAGACTAAATCCTTTTGGCCTCATGAAAGTATGTACCTGAGTAATGCAAGCATGATTTGGTATGCAGCAGTCATAACACTATTTGGTGACTTAATTTGCTTCCATAAAATGCATATGAAAAAATAATACCAGTATGGATGCTGTGTGATGCCAGTTTTTTAAAAGAAAGCAGATAGGTGGCAAAAGATTCCCACCCTTGATTGGTTCATAATTTTTTTGTAGTAGGAAATGCAAGCAAATCTGATAAATGTGTGCATTGTCTCATATACAAGCACATATACACACACATATACAACATGTGCTGCATTATTACTGGAATGTTTCTGTAATAAACAATTTACTTATCTATATGTATTTTAATCAGCTTGTATTAGCTGGCATTTATGGAAAGCCACACTCCGCCACCCAAGACGCTCATTTTCTGGTTTATTTTTTTTCTAGAGAATGTTCCATCAAGTATTGCAGATGACATCCCAGAACTGATTTAATTTATCACAACAATCTCAGTTTCCCTCACAGTATGCCTCTCAATTAGGTTATCACCTAATGCTTTAAAACTGTCCTAGTAAATGAATGAGTGAACATCTAAATCAATACTGCTTTCTTCTTAGATTCAGAGCTGAATGGATCAAACCCTTATGCTGCCTACCAAAAACATACATTGATTTTGTGTTAAAATATATTGCATTGGAAAGAGGATGAAACATATAGCTCTTAAGTGTATGTGGCAAAAGTACACAGGGTAGCATGTGTAGTGTATTAACATGTGGTTCAGTAGCCTGAGAGTATTACGAAATTGGAATTGTTGGTGGTGCTTTTGCCTTAATATACTGCTTACATACAGTTTGGTTTTGCAGTTTCAGAGTATTGGAGGTTTTAGAACTCGGAAGTGCAATATTGTGTGGATTACCGGAGTGAAAGATAAATAGTGTGCACTGAACTGCTGGAAACCTGTGTGACAGCAGGTCTTTTCGATGGAGCCGATGCCTTTCTATCTGAATGTTGCAAGGCATTGATCTTTACCTGCAGAAATTTATGACCTCTGAAAGGAGGTGTAAAAAGCAGGCTGGCAATGAACATAATTGAACTTAAAAATACAGTTTTAAATTTGACCTGGTAATTTTTTCTTTTACCCTTTCTGTCTGCCACTTGCTGGATATGTAGTTTTATAAAATTTAAATAAAATATAATATGTATAGCTTGGCTGTGCTTATATTCCTGACAGAATATGTATGGTTCTTTAAAAAAGAAAATATTTCTGCATCAGAAGTGTGTAGGACTCTGGGCTATTTTTTTTGCCTTATATGCATTACTAAGTTGAACAGTAATAATAAAAAAATCAATTTGAAAGTGTCTATCAGATGAAAGAGTGAAAACATAACCAGAAAAGAAAAGTAATAAATTGGTAGTGTGCGTGTTCCCAATTATAACAGTAAAATAACTGAACCTCCTAATTCACCTAAGAATGCCGAACAGCTTTGGCAGAGGAGGAGGAGAGAAGTGAAAGAAATTGCATTGAGCCAGTTGTCATCAGCACTGGTTTTTATTCAACTTAATGAGAGCTAAGGGTCCAAATCCTACTAGTGGCTGTGAAAATCCTGGTCCAAGCATCACTCAGCTCTCCATCTCAGAGGAAAGGCAGGACTGGCTGCGGGGACCTGGGTGCATTTCGTATGGCTTTAAGACAGGCACAGCTTGCTTTCTCCAGGAACACAGTACGCCACCCAAATGGGAAAGGCTCGGCTATAAAGGTGGAGGGCTTTCATCGGATGCAGATTGGGGTCTGAGTTTGGATGGAGCCTTCTGCTGCTTGTTTTACAAATAGCCTCTGTTTTCATGCTGGTTTACTGTGACTGTGCAACTGGTGCAAAGTGAGAAACAGCTGGAGTAAGCTCTTACCTTGGCCCCGCTTTGATATTCAGCTCAGCCATTGCAGCAGCCGTTGGATGTGGAAATGAAGAAAGAGTGCTGCCCTAACAAGCAATGGTGTGCTGGGACAGCTGGTAGCCTTGGGAAGCCCATGCCTCTGGATTCCAGCTCTGGGCCCAGGTCTGCAAGGTTTCCATACTGATTTGAGGCAAGAGGCTAACACAGGCAGTCCAGGCAGGATCAAAGCCGCTGAAACTCTAGATTTAGCTGCTTAACACTTCATGACTGAAGATACTTGGTTAAACAAAATAAACAGTTTGAGGTCTACGTTTTCCTATTAAGCTAGCTGGGAAAGGAGTCACTTTAATAGAGCAACATGCACAAAGAATAGAAAGAAAAATATTGCATCTCTCCAGAGTTTCAAAAGCAATTGCTTATCTCATCCTTCACAATAAAGCAATGAAAGCAGCATAAGAGAAGAAAGAATGTGTAAAGCAAAGTCTTCCAAATAAAAAGTGTGATGAAATTTCCTGTATTAGTAACTGAGAAATGTTTTCACAGAATGGACAATTAAATAGTTAAAAACCACGATGCTTCTGCAACTGTTGACAAAACTCCCTAATCTGAAATTGTATCTCCTGTTATATTTGTTCTTATGTTTTAAAGTCTCCAAAGCCAAACTTTTAGTGTGCTCCTGATCTGTGCTTTAAAATCTTGCCCAGGAGTACCTTTGCCTGCAGACAGTGTGCCTTGCTGTGGATTAAGGTATTATCATGATGGGTGAAGCTAACCGTATTCTGGTTTGTTTATTGAAACAGGACCTTGTACCCGTCATGCCTAAATTCTGGATTATGAACTAGACAGGGTAGGAACTAATTCTTCTCAAGCTGTCAGTGGCTTAGTAAGTTCACTAGGGAAGCAAGGCAGCTCAGTTACTCATAGCTGCTGCAAATATGTGGCGAATATCTGGTCTTGCTTCTCCTGAGTGCGTATGAATTGCGTTGCTTGTTGTAGGCACAAGTTGTAACAATTCCTTGCATTTTTCTTTCTTTGTGTCACTTTATCCTGCCGTGATCTTATCAGCACTATTTCCCCAGAAGAACTTGGATTTTTATTATTTTGTTTTCCTTGATTCAACTGGGTGTTAAAGTGACCTCGCTTTCTCCCCCACCCACCAGCCCTCACCCTTTCTCTTTTTCTCTGTTTCTCCACCACCCTCACTTTCCTCAGAGGATTTATCGTCTTTGTAGATTTGTTTCTCTTTCGCCTTTTCCCTCTAGTGTCCACCCTGATTTTGTAACCATAGCAATAACTGAAATACAATTGTAATATTTGCTTGCTGTAGCTATCAGCTAGCCCAACACATGAACTGCTGGCTTTTGTATGTCATAAGATTTTGAAACTTAAGTCTGATGCATCCATATACGTGAGGGTAACTTGTTTGGTGCCTAACTGTACCCTAAAGAAAAGATTTTCTTTGTGTAAAGTTGTGTGTCAGTGGGCACTGGTGCAAGTAAAAGCAAGTCCTTATGGTAGTGAAGCCGGGGAAAAAGGAAATTGTAAAAATAAAGTTAAGGTTGCGTTACAGGGAAGTTCTGCTTCACATAGATATATGTGATATTTTCAGTCTTTTGCTTGGAATATGTATAGCTTTCATTTTCCAAGATTTTTGCAAGACCCATGAATAACGTAAATTGTTTTGCACTTCAGGCCATTGCACATTAAACCCAGTGTTTGATTGGGATGTGCTAGTGCATCTCATAACAAGCAAGGGGCTTTGGGTTGGAGGAGATGGTGTTGCACACTTTACCAGCCTCATATTTTAACCACTGAGGACATGAGAGCTGGAAGCAGAATTCTCGTGGCAATAAATCTCTTCTCTATGAACAGGCTTAAAAAGCATTTTCTAAAATCTATATAGTAGCTAATGAAGCAGTTTATTAATTATGATAGCTTTCCTGTGAGATAAATAATTTCAGACTTGAACTGAGAGAGAAAAGTGAAGTGACTCACTAGAGGCCACACAATTTGTCAGTGGAAGAGCTGAAACAAGCACAGAAGAATTTCTGGCTGCCAGTTCAAGGAAACACAATTTTTATCTGAGTAGAATTTATGTTTTTGGGGTTTTTTTCAAGTTAATATTAATGTTGGTAATATCAATATAGTTGTTGAAATATAGTATTTTTTCAGGACTAGGAAAAGAATGGGGAGACTGAACTCAAGCTTACAGGGGGCGCAGGCTCAAATTTAGGATTCACATCCAGTTGAAGGTGGCGGTTTGTGTTTGGATTTAATACCCTTGAAATTTCCTGAACTTTACTGATGAGATTTTGGCTCAGAATGACAAAAATTAACTGATCTTCTGAGACTTCTGTCATCTGAGATGATGGAAGCCTTGTGAGATCAGCTTCCCTGGCATCATGGCTTTCACTGAAATCTCAGGAGAGCACTTACTTTCACATAATGTCAACCATATCCAAACCGGGACTAACGAATACCCCTGTAGATCTTCTCCTAAGATCATAGGCATATTTGAAACACTTCTACAAGCTGTGTGCAGTCTGAGGAAACGTTCACAGCATTTATTGTGTCCTCTGTCAGATATGGCCAGTGACACTTTTCAGTGGTGGGAGGGCTATATATACTGTCTTCCAGATGTTCATTAGTACAATTTTTCTTATTTATGTTCGGAGAAGTATTAACGAGGTAATTTAAAAACTGGGACAGGCTGAGTCTCCCACCCTGGAAATACTTATGCAGGAAACTTTGCTCTGCTCTGGTTTTTACTAGCAAATTGCTGGCCAGTAAAGTTTATCTGAGATTTTGGTGTATAAAATGCAATGAAAAATCTTCTCAAATGTGCTCTGCAGTCAGACTGCATGGGATGTGGCGTAGTTAGTTGTGTCCTCTGCACTCTGTATCCTCTTTATTCTACAATTACTGAATAGCCCACTTTACAGGACACCCCCATTATGCCCCTGCTTTACCCCAGGGAACCTGAGCTCTCTTTACTCACAGTTTGTTGCTTGTGTGCTGAGGACTAAATGCAACTTCTCTGGCAATGTTACTCTGCTTTAGATAGTTTCCCCCGTTTAAGTAACTTACGTTATGAAGAAGACAGTGAAATAACTGACATAGCTGGAATATTGCAGAGGCAGGGGGAACGTGGACTTTGACCAGCCAAAAATGAACTAGCATGAACAGATGAAGATTTGAGTATAAGATTGTTAGGGTTTTTAGGTAGAGGATTAGATCTATGCAAAATCTTCCTCTTCTGGTCATGGATATGCGTTTTTTTCCTGCCATTTAATATATTAAGGTCACACCGAAACCAACTCATTTTCATATTGGAAAATATTCTACAAATCTTATTTAAGATAGTATCAGATTCCTCATTTAGTCACAGTGTCAGTGTGCAAGTACTTTAATTTAGGATTATTATCTTTGTTATATTACATTTTCATTCATGAAAGCTTGGCCTTAAAATTATGTTTTAAAAAAGAAAGCTTTTGTAAAATATTAAAACAGTGGACAGGATTCCTGTAGTTTTGTCGCTCATTCTACTGAAATTATTTAAAGCAAAATATCCACTTTTCACTGCAACTCCTCTCCCCTCCTCTCCTTTCCTCATTTTAATTTTTTGAAATGAGTGTTCAGAAAGGAGAGACAAGCCCCACAAACAGCTTAAAATAGAATTTCCTAATCTTCTATCTTTAAAAAATCAGAGGCAAGATTTTTGGTGTAGTCAAAAATTACTTTTTAGCCCTGATTTAGCCCTGATTCTCATCTGGTGTAAACCTGTGAAAGTTGAATTCAAAGGAATCGCATGGTTTTTGCATCAGCTGAGGATATAGTTTATACTTCTAAATCTTAAAATTTCCTTTAGCCGGGCTCTGGCCCTTCTGCAGTTTGATACTGCCAGGTAAGCATTTTGTTTATTTTGGCTTTAATGTTATTTTATTTAGAATCCGTATTTTATATTCTACAGAATGTTCTACAGACTACATACAGTGTGACTACAGAGCACATTTGGGAAGATTATTCATGGCATTTTATACACTAAATATTTAGTATTTATTTGCCTCTTTTTTTTGCACACTGGTGTTTTGACCAGAATCTTGTATGAACTTTTTCTTCCTTAATTTTTCTTAACTCTGCTTCCTAGAGGTGTTCATTACATAACTTTAAAGGTAAATTATTTACCCTAAGCCCCAAAATAATATCAGGAGTTTTTATGATGGATTCATCATACCAAGCAATCACCTGGAGTTTTGTGACAGGTATTGGTACCTGTCCCTAATGATTCAAAATGAAAAATTGCCAGATATTTCTTTGAAAATGATGGATGATTCATGTTGTTATATTTAGGCCACATTATTCTGGAATGTTTAAATTAGACTAAAAGCCACCTCTGAATATACATGTGCAAACATAGAGTACATTTTTAGTTTCCCATCTGGAAATACATATAAAGTCCAGGACTGTTTTCAAGTCTCAAGAAATATTGTTATATTTTTATTATGGTATTTCAGTTCACACTCATACTAATATGAAAAGTTTAGTAATGGCATATCCTCAATACTGCCCTCAAATGCCAAGGTTACATATGAAGTCCAATGGGATCTAGCAAATGTTTAAACTTTTATTAAAGCCCAAAGCCCAAAATAGACTTTACTAGACCTGTACAAATTATTTTAAATTATGTAAATATTTTTAATATGTCTGGCTTCTGACAGAACACTACTATACACTGAAGTATGACATTTGCCATACTGTGCCAACTTTTTGCTTTTTTTTTCTTTTTTTTCCCCAAAATACCTAGCATCATTACTGGATTTGACTAGAGCCTGCTTTATGTGCTGCTTGTAGTTCAGGAGAAATGTATGTAATGAGGATGGACTGTGTTCTCCGACTGTTAACAGAGGCTCTTTAGCATGAGGTTAAGCATGAACTTTGTTTTAGCTGCCAACATAGCAGCCAGGAGATACCCAGGATAAGGGTGGGGGAAGTCCTGATCTGCTTTCCATCTAATGGACGTGTGCAGCTGCTCTGCAGGCTGGTGTCAGTGTGCAGTGTGTGAGTGTGTCAGAGAGAAAACTATGTATTCAGGGTTTTGTAACAGATACTGCTCTAACTTCATCTTCTAGGAATTTTCTTAAATTAAAAAACCCTGCCAAAACATTAATATCTGGATGTGTACAAAATCTGAACTTCTGAGTACTTCATTTAAACAAGAGGCAGTGTAGGCAATAGTGACAGCTAACAATCTGAAGAGCTCCAGGTTTATTGGTCAGATGTTTGCAGGTATGCGTGTTTGTGCACATGTCCATTTATTTTTTTTGTGGTTTTGGTAGGTCTTTTTTCTTCCTCTGTTGCATGCAGTTTTACTGAGCAAACATAATCTTACCTATGCCTATTTGCCTAACTTTGCCCATCTCTTTATTTGTGTATTACCTTTTCTTGTGTTAAGAAACTACTTTTCCTGAAATACTTTAGAATGCTGCAGAACAATAAATGTCTGAAAAATCCATGTGTGTTATCCAAAACCCACTTACTGACATTTAAGGTGACTAGCATTTGCACAAAGGAAATTTGTTCGGCTACATCAACTTGCAGAGGCTTGTCAGTCTTCTAAATCATGTTAGTGGTGGATTAGTTTGATTGGAAACTTGATCCAAGCAATGTTTGAATTAGTTGCATACAGAGTTCCCAGAGGTAATCTAGAGTTTATGTGAAAAATGGTGTATAACTGCATCAGTATTGAGATTAAAATATGAATGAATTGCCCTTGGTGAAATTTGTGGTTTCTGGATTTGTTTAAGGGTACCCAAATCCTTCATTTAAATAAGAAAATAAGGTAGCTTGATCTAATTTTAAAGATTTTAGAAAGTAAAACTTCCCTTTCTACTACACTTAAAATTCAAGATGTTTTTATGCTAGTCTTAGTATAACAACTGGTATATGTGACTCATGACGTTAGTTTAATGCTGCCCACAAAAATCCAAATAACGTAGCTATGACTTGTAGTACCCATCCAGCATGTGCTTTCCTCCTATAGGATGAAAGTATCTATAGGGCTCCTGATCACTGCAACCTGGGCAATGACCAGCTGGATGAAGCAGCTCTAAACTTCCTCACTTTACTAGCTCTGATCTTTGGTTTGTTCCCACCAAGGTGAAAAACAAGAGATTATGAACATGTATTTTTCTGGAGCATGTAATATCTTTCTGCAGACTTCTAATGTCTGAAGCAAAAGAAGCTCTCTTGAGTTGCTTGTGTGAAGGAGATGATAAGCAAACCAGATTAAGTCCTGGATGCCTTTAAACAAATTCTGTTTAAAGAATCTAAATTCTGTTTTTAAAAAAAATCTACTGTAGATTCTGTCGTGCCAGTTACAGAAGAGATCATGATGTGCATGTAGTTGGGAAATGGCGTTTGCCTGAAGTCATGATCTGCCTGCCTGTCAATCTCTATCCTTTGTTTCTCAGTGGGATGTTAGCATCACAAGTGATGGACCTATATCCACATCAATGAGACAGTATTGTATGCCAGGAGCTCCCTATGGGAGCCTAGACAAAAGGGAAGGACAGAAGCACAGCAGGCTCTGTCCAGGCTCCAGGCACTTCCAGTGTTGAAACTGGGCTGCCTACCCAGTGAGGAGAGAGGGTCTGCAGTCCTGGTGCTCCAGAGGTGTAGGAGCATATGTGCTGTGGGAAGTAAAGCAGGACCCCTTCCCCCTGGTGTTTTTAAAACACTGTGAGAGCCCAGTTCTCACTGGCAGACATCTCCTGACCCTTTCTGAGCCTTGCTGTAGGGTAGGCAGGCACTGGGGTGGGCTTTTCTTTCTGTGGAAGCACATGGAGAACAGCCAGCAGTACATCCATGTCTGTTTGGCTGCTTGTCTGCTCTGACAGAGAAAGCCACCCATGACACACCCCCAAGCACCTCTCCTCTTCTTTTACACACCCAGTAGGTAATGTTAGCATGGTATCAGTGAACAGTCTACCTGTCCACTTGAATCTCCGTGTAGCATTTGATGTATCTCCCTTAATAAATTATGTACTTGGAGGAGCAATAACAATAGCTGAGATTCTTGAGACAAGAAGAGTCACGTTACCAGAAGTACCAAAAAGGCTGATTAAAATTAAATCGTAGCAGACAACAGTTGTGTTACAAAGGAAGGCTCGATTACAGCCAAATCACTTTCTTTGCTAACCTCTGACTTATTTATTTCTCCTGCATGCTGCAGTCTGCATACTCTTTCTGGTTCTAATGAGCATTAATTGATTAGCTGGATCTATGAAGAGCTTGAGCACTCGTAAGTACTATTCCAGTGGGTACACAACTAAATAGTTTATGAGATAATTAGTATTTTAATGCCTTTTCTAATGAGCCTTTTCAGTAATGAAATCTCATGAGAACATTATTGGTTCATATATATTTCTTCAGACAAAGCAGAAGGTAAGCTAATGCTATTAAGAGATTTTAAAGCTGGTTTATAAAATGGTTTTTAGTAACTTATTTTTGAATACTTGCCTTGGTTCATTTTGCTTTATTAAAAAAAGAGCCATCCTAATTTCTCCTGCTGCTCTGCCTCTTGCGCTCCTCTCTCCTGACAGAATTTTACACTATACTGCAATTTCAAATAATTGGGATAATTTTTGAGGCTGCTACACGATCTCCTAAGCTCAGCTGTAAGTAAATAATACCATACTGTCTGAGCGTGTTGTTTCAGATGTGTTCTCATCCTGGAAAAAAAAACAACTCTGTGCCTGGCTGCACAGTGCCTTGGATTTATGACTGTGTCAAGTTTGAGAGAATGACCAACCTCTACAAAGCTTTTCAATGTCAAGCTGAGTGCTATTTGTAGGCTTGAAAGCAGCACAGAACTTGCAGCCATACAGGCAGTTTTTACTTCACCTCCTCCTTTGGCATTGTTGGATATATTGCATTTTACCTAGGTTTAACCCATAATGGGAAGGACAAGTCCTGTGCCTTGAATTTTATTTTTCTGGTACCTAAAGAATACAGCTGAAGATGGCTTTTCTGGGAAGAGTTTTTCAGTGTGTGAGTGGCTCATTTTGTCATTGGTCACAGGGATTGTCCTTGCTTTTTGTTCTCTGGAGATCACAAGATAGCAGCAGCTTCTATGTTCTCATCTCTTAGGGCTCACTTCTTCTATCTGGGAAGTGCAGTCTTGTCCTGAGTGGCACTTGAGCTGCAGTTTAGCAGCATATAGAAATGAAGGGAAACAGACTGGACCAAACAATGAAGCACCTGTGCTTTGGAAGCCTGTTTAATAAATTAGTTTTACATCATCTAGGTGATATATACCTTGAAATGCTTTAGAAACTTCATTTTAAGTCAGGGATGTACAAATCCTATTTAACACTAGAAGCTGTAGGACTAAAACTGCAAGAAATTCCCCTATACAGATCTCATTATGTAATGTAAGATGCAATGAGTCGAATTCATCCTTGGGGTGTCTTTAATGGTGTCAGCACAGTTTCGCAAAGGATGGATTTGACCTAGGAACATTTCCACCATAAAACCTCACTGTCTTCTTCTGGTATTTCTCTCTCTGTCTCCAAAGCTTTACTGAGACATGTCACTGTGCTATATTAATAGCTTAGTCCTTGTTAGTGAGTCTAAGTTATTAGTAGTATGGATGTTGTTTTCTTCAAATGAATATGGAAAGCTACATTTTCAGTTTTTAGGGGTAACCCTGAAAGCTCCCTCCAGAACATAGAGCAATGGTGTCCTTAGACTTTGTGTGACCTTGCTTGCAATACATGCGTTAGGAATGCGTAGGAGATGAAGAACGCCCAATGCTGACCACTGCTTTCCACATTGCCTGCCATCTCCACACCCTCTTGCAACACAAGACCCAACTGCACAGGGAGGCTAATGCCTCCTGTGTCAGCTCCTAACTGCATCTGCAGTGTCTTGGGTTCTCAGTGCTCACCTGTGCAGCGGTGGAGCCCTCTTGTCAAGGCACAGTCCAACACTGTTTTAGAATGGAAGCTAAACAGCCTAATCTGTTCCCTTGGCTAAGATATGGTAGCTTCTTATGTTTATTATTTATTCAAAATGCAAAATAAATCAGATTTGCCTGCCTTGTCTTCTGAGGTGAGCCAGCCCCCCAAGCTCCTCTGAGACCCTCTGCATGGTCAGCAACCTGACAGGCTGCGCCCACGCCAGTGCCCAGAGAAGAAAGTTCAAGTGAGAAGGTGCACATCAGGTTACTAGCCCAAGAGTAGAGGAAAAATATCCTCAGATAAATATTTTGGTTTCCATTCTGGAAACTTCGTAGTGGGTGTTGCTGCTCTGTATTATTCAGAAGCTTCCTTAGAGGAGAAATGGTCCCTCATCTGTCTGAGGGTAGGAGCACCTAACTGACTGTCTTTCATGGCCTTTGGACTTTGCTAAACACTAATGGAACACAGTAAGAATTAAATTGGGGTGGTGGGCAGAACAGGTGCCAGATGTTGGATTTGATTTGGTAATATTTCTTTTAGACTTGGAACAGGCTGGAGTTGTTTTCCTTACTTTTTCTGAGACTCTCTCTATTTGTTTGTGCTTTCTGAGTCATCACCTGTCTTTGCCAAGACTTTATTATATCTAACAAAAGGTATATTATTGATGTACTGTGGCATGCACAAAGCCTTTCTATGAACTTTGTTGGACATATGGTCCTTCCAGAATCATTTTGCTTCCTGTTTCTGCTCCTGAACAAGAAGGAGGACAATGCTCCAGGCTCTGCTCTGACAGTGTGTAAATGCTCAGCAAGCTTTGACACCTCATCTGCTTAAAAGCACAGCTTTTTCAGCTTCTTATGTATTTAGACCAGCCCTCTTACCTTTCATTCTATAGTAACACATATGTATATACATACATACATACATATATATATATATATATATATGCAGGCTCTTTGGTGATTGCTAAAAGAACAGCAGAGAGACAGGCACTGAAGAAATTTCTTGTCTCTATTAGAAATACCTGGAAAGAGCAAAAGGCATTTAAAAGTTTTGACACTTTCTATTTCTTTCTCCTCCTTGTGCATACCATGAGATCATGATTAATGGCTTTGTTGATGTTTGGAGGGCAGAAATCACTTATATGTTCAATTCAGGAAGACCTCTGAATCAGCAGGGCCCAGGGGAACAAGTAGTTCTGGGTCTGGAAGGACCCATGATGTCATCTCATGTAGGCACAGGGGATGCAGCTATTACTTCTTTAGGCATTATTCTTGGATAGGACTAAGGCATGTGGGTTTTTTTTGCCTTGCAAACACATTAATTCTGCCCTGAGCAATGGGAAGATTCCCCACCCTCAGGGGAGGCTGTTCAGGATGGGGAGAGTCTTAATGTGCAGGATAGGGGGCTGTTGGGGGTGTACAGGCAGAAGGACAATCAGAGAGGGTTCTAGACTTTGCAGTTACTCTTCTAGTGATGCAAACTGAGTTCAAAGGAATGGGAACCTCTAAATGAAGTGTACTTGAAATAAAGCTACTATGAGATAGAGAAATATACACAGTAGAGAAATAGGATATCTTGACACTTATTCATGGCTTTCCTAGGGTGTCTTGGACTGTATAAACTCACTGCTATTGTGTTAGTGAAACCCTAGATTCCCTGAGGCCATAACTGTTACTGAAATTTAACTTTTGCTTTGAAGAAAGAATAGAAAAAGTAAATTTATTACAGTAGTGTAACTCCTGTCAATCCCATACATAAAGGAGTATGAAAAACACATAATTTAAGAAATTATGGACAATCTTGTAATTTCATAATGATTCCTTTCCAAATAATGTGCATTTTAAGAATACATACTTTCTGTATAGAAGGAGGAGGAGTGGAGTTGAATGCCTTCTTTTTCTTCAGCCTTTCGTTTCAGTAAAAGAAGATACTATTGAAGACACATTTGGTAGTCTGTCTGGTGTCCTTGATGAGCTCTGCAAGAGATACGCTATCTCTGTTTTACTTTTAAGCTAAATGAATACATTCAGAAGTCATGGAGACTGTAAGCATCATATTCTCAGGATATCTTATTTCCTTACAACCTACTAAACTTTAATTGAGAGTCATTGTGCGTTGTATTTATGGTTCAATTTAGGTAATGTTTACTTATGTTTACATATTGTGCCTGGCTAATAGATGGCAGATACAGAGTGAAATTAAAATACAGAGAACCCAGACAATAAACATCCCCGTTCACAGTTAGACTATGAGTCTTTGTGCTTCTTCATAGTGTCATTTCAAAATCTAATTAAGCAGATGCTTAAGGAGTTTGAGGATCCAAGCCTTAAATTGCTCAATTAAATTACTTTTTTCTATCAGCATGAGCTTAAGTGTCAAAGATAAATTTACATTAAGGAACAAATATTTAGGATGAAAAGTATGACATAAACTAAACTACCTCAAGCCAGAAATAAACTGTTAGCTAACAACACAGTATGCAAACTGGAAATCTAGGGAAGTGCAGTGCGTCTTACCACAGGGTTGCCTATTTTGAGGAAGATAGAGCAAACGTAATACCTAAATGTCTGAACTGTTTTCTGGCAATATGCTACTATTTTGCATGAAGGTGTTATTTTCATTACTAAGTAGGAACATTTCCTTTCCCACCTGTCAGTCACATTTGAATCAAAAAATTATCCCAGTGCATTTGGGGGGATAGGGAACAGCATGTAGTTTAAACTAAGTAGAAGGAATATCCTACTTTATGTGTAAATAATGTAAAAAGCAGGGATGTCTTACATGGTTAAGAAGTTAAATTTCCTTATGAGTATCACTGCTCTATTTCAATAACAGTGTTATTCCTGAGCAAAATAAAAAAGATTTCTGGATTTGTAAATGAAGCTGAAACCATGGGGTTCGCAGTATGAGGGCCACCCTGAGTACAATGTCTGCATTAATCTTTGCTCCTTGCACAGAAGGCTGGAGCTGCCTGCCAGAGCTAATGAATGGATTCTGACTCTGCCACGTTAGGCTATTACCAAATACAAAGGCTGGTCACAAATTATAGTTTGTCCGATGGCTTCAGATATAAGCATTAGAAAAACATTTGCTCAACAATAATAATTAGTCAGCGATAGAGGCAAGTTTTACAGATTGCTTTAGAGCGCTGAGGCAAATGTGCCTTTCTGTGGGAAAAAGCCTGTTGCCTGTCTAGTGATTCATAAAAAGCAAAAAAAGGCACTTTAGTTACATCTTTTTTAAAGGTGAGACCAAACCACAGCGTTTCTACAAAACCCAAATAACCTCAGCCTTTACTGCAAGCACTGTAGTGTTTCAGAGCACTACTTTTCCTCCATTAAACAACAACAACAACAAAAATCTTATTGGAGAGTTGTTCCTGGCTTGTATTAGGGTCATGCTTGCACAGATACAGCACTTCACTGAGTGGATTCTATTTAGCTTAAACCTTAATAGTTAAATTAAACAGAAAACTCACAACTGGCTCAGAGGAGCTCAGCAAATCACCAGGCACCCTGGGCTGCTGAGATGCTTTCGTTCTTTAGCAATGAACTCATACCTTGGGCTTTTGTATTCTCGGAGAGAAGAATCCATAGTTCAGAGAACTGCTAGAAACAGGATGGTTAAATGAAGCCCAACAGTAAGCAATTCGTGTTACTGAAGCATGTCATTGAAACTTGGCACTAGTGCTGGGTCGGAGCTTATGCTGTGGAATGGCTTTAAGTGCTTGTCATCCCATAGATACCGCTGCAAATGTTCTGTACTGTCTCTCCTTTCCTGCGCTGTCTGGGAGAGTGAGTACAAGAATAAGTCTATGCATTTTCATTTGTTTGAGTTTGAGTTTTCTGTGCTTTGGTTTCAGTAGCATGGCTATTAGATGAATGAGGTTGAATCCATGCCAGGAGAGATGCAAAACAGCCCATTACTTCATTGTGCGGTTGATTTGCGTGTTTGTTTTAAAAGTTTGCATGTACTAGTGAATGCAAGGGGATGATAGCATCTAATAATTGTAGTGCTGGCAGGAGCAATGCAAGCTTACCCACACAGCCTGCCAAGGTACCTCTAGTCTGGCTTGCAGCACCTTTTTTTTTTCCAATGGTTGTCCTGCTGCCGTAGCACAGACCCAGAGAGCAGCTCTAAAGTACTTACAACTGGCGTATGCAGGGAGACCACCAAATCAATTTTCGTTTTTGATGTGATTAGTTTTTGACTGCTATGTTGCCATATCTTGTGCCAAGGTACTTAACAGGGGGTTCCTGCTGTGAAAGTCCTTGTTTCCCCTTTTGCGCTGATGCAACTAAAGGGAAATTATTCCCTTCCCAAGCTGATAATTCTGTGAAAGATTTTGAGAGGGATCTGCCAAGAACAGAAAGTATGAATAGATTAACAAATGCTGGTAATCCCTGCATTGCAGAAAGATGGAGTTGATCTCTGTATGTTTGCAGGCTTGCGTCAATAGTGCAGAGAATATAAGACTGTCCTACAGAGCTGGTAATAGTGTCAGTGCATACAGTTTGCTTCAGTTATTGTCGTTCTACAGTACCAAGTGTTAGTTAAAGGTATCATGATGAGGGCTTCCTTTGGTGCCCATATCGTCTTGACATGGACTCAGACATAGTAAGGACTTCAGTGGGACAATCTGTAACAGGGACTTCTGTCATCTAGAACAACAGAGCATGGTTGGTAATAAAATAATCAATTTTTTTAAGAATGTCTTTACCAATGCTAATTAAAATACCTGTAATTACTAAATTATCTCATTAATAAAGATAAATCTCCGGATTATTTTCTGTTTACTAGGTTGCTAGGTGTACCTAATGCATCAATATGTGTAGAAGTATTCATTGAGATTGCCAGGTTTTTTGAAAGATAAATAGTTTAACGTGCTTCAGAAGTAGACTCCAATTGGCTAAGGAATTGGCCAAATGCTAAAAAAGTGACATCATTCTTGGCAAGTGATAAAGATGTATTTTTGTTAACAGACATTATATAAAAAGTGCACTATACTACTTCTAAGCAAAAATCCGTGTGTAAGAATAATGCAATGTCTTTTAGACCAGAATCGTTTTTAAAAGAAATTACATTTACTGACCAGTCCTGTGTACTAGTCTGTTAATGCAGTGTATTTGTTCTTCTATATAATTTTTTTCTTTAAATACAATTTATACGTATGACATGAATGCTTTTAAATCAATACCATTATTTAGCAGATAAATGTAATTATTCCCTATTAATTCTTCCATCAAATCCATGTTTGTGAAATAGACATACTGTAATTGTCTTCTTGAGTCCAATCATATAATTCAACTTTCAGCAATTATGTTTTAACTTAATTCCAATGACTGATTAAAACCATGTGTATTCAGGTTTAGATAGATGTGCTTACTACGGGATTGTTAAACCTGCAGAAAATATGTTTTTAATAATCCATTAGTATTTAATTAGCATGCAATAACTGTCTTATTAAATCTAAATTAAAACCTTATTTGAGGCATGTAATTGAAAGTGCCACTGGGTAAAATCTAATCTGTCAGGGATGAATTTACATGGAATAACATTGCTAGACTTTTCTTTTCCGCAGTTTTCAAGGTCTTCCCAACATTTGCTTAGTCATCACAGTGGAATCTTGCAACAATCAGTTTTCTGCAAGTGCAGCATTTAAAATGTGTTTTGGGTCAGAGTTGTCATCTTTTGAGAGTTCATCTTGATTTGAAAGATGATTCTTTGGGGAGAAGATGAGGAATTCTTAAACTTTTACCAGATGCCAAAATGTGTGCGAATGTTTCCCACTAGCCAGTGAAGAAGGAGAGATGGTTTGCAACATATATCACATGGTTAGGTGTCCCTCAGTGCCCCAGCATACCCTGACAAACATGAAAGGAAGAGGTGGTTTTGTGATTATATCTCTTTATAACGGAAAAGTTATTACTACATGTTGATATGTGCAAGGGGTCATGCAACATAACTAGTGAGAGCAAATTACAGTAAAATTAGACTATTTACAGAAATTGTGACACTTTTCACTGTTCCCGGATAAGAGGGATCCATAATCCATCCAGAGATGTGAATTCATAAATGCTACTGGTGAATCTGCTTCAACAGTACAGCTGAAAGAGTCTGTGTAAATTATCAAACCAAATTGCTTATAAAATTCTAAACATCATTGGTTTGAGATTAATAGCTACTTGAGTCCCTGTAAAGATGTGTTTAATCTGATCTGCAGAGCCCAAGTTTGCTGCTCCCTTTTCTCATCATAACCCCATGGTTCCTTGACAGTAAGTGGGAAAACTGCAAACACAGGAAACACAAGACAGGAGAGCTGTAATTTAGCAGGTGAATCCCAGGAGATAATTTTCCTAGGATAGTCTGCATTGAGTGCTAGTCTCCATGGACATCAAAGTCTCATTTGGGAGCTAATCACTATCTTGCTTGTATCCTTATTATTACCTTGATCTGAGCAATGTCCTCATGAACCTGAGACAGTTCATCAGATTGGGATTTGGCAGTAAAGGATGGGGTAAGTCCAGATGTTGATGGGGCTGTCTAAGGATCCAAGACCGTGGTTAGGGAGGGAATAAATGATTACTAAGGATGGAGAGCAGGGAGAAGCAGCAAAATATTTTGCTGATTCCGTAGACAGTGTTGGCCAGCAACGCCTAGAGTGTTGACAGACCTCAGTTCCTGAGTTGTGGTGGACAGTTCTGTCCATTCTCAAGCTGCTCACAGGACAGAAATTCAACTCCTCTCTTTTTATTAACAAGCTGGGGAGGATGAAGATAAAAAAAAATCAAAGAAGGATGTAAACCAAGGAAACTTTCAAAGGGGAAGAAAGACACTTGAGAGCAACCTCATCTACGGCAGAAATGTGACCTTTGAGGGAAGACAGGAACCTGCGCCGTGCAACAAGCAAGGTGAACAGAGAAAGGCATCAGGGCTCATTTGAAGAGGGGGAAAGAAAATTATGTGTCCAGTAATGGGGACAACCTCTAGAACTACCCAAGTCAAATTTAATGGTTCCTTTTACATTTATGATTAGGCCACACGTGAATAGCTGTCATGGTGAATGCACTATGTGTGTGAACTGTGATCTGTTTATTTGAACTTAGACTCTAAGTGTTACTGGACACCCATGCAAAACTGGAATGCTTTTACTCTGCAGCAGTGAAAACTGTAAATATTTCTGTAAACAGCTCTATTTTGCAATTTACTCCCACCGTGTTCTGTGATTGCTTATACAGAGCAACATGTGATAAAAACTCTTTTATTATAAAGAGATACGGCCCATGAAAAGCCCATGAAAAGCCCATGAAAACCCATGGGCAGCAGAGTTCAGTCAGATTAGTAACCATCCAAGTACATGAAATACAGTCAAAACAAATTACTATACCCCATGGAGGAGTTCAAAATCAACACTGAGATGCTGACATGGTGGGGAGGTAGCTAAGGCTGAGAATTGCTGAGCAGAGAAAATAGGGTGCAAAATTATTTAATTGCTCATCTTCATTTGAAATTGGTGAAGTGTCAGGTCTAGCTATGGAAAATATGTAGGGTTTATTTACATAGCCTGATTTGAGGCACCTGTCTAAATCAGGAGCCAAAGCTCCTAACAGGGTTAATAGAGCACTTTGGTTAAGAGCTAATTACAGCCTAATGTGAGGTTCTCTGAATGGCTCTCTAGTGGCACCACTGGACTGGGGGCAGCCGAGGCTCCCCAGTCAGGAGACTGATTCAGGTAATGTAAGTAAGCACTCATACCCTGAGCTTCAGAAAGTTCAACAGTGCAGTATTCTATAGTGTTCATCAGTATCGTTAGTGCATGGTTAAAAACTGTGCAAATCATAGAGAGAAAGGCATTGTAACCACTTAGTGAAATATCAGATATTTTATTAGCAGTGTGGGGTTAGGGTTTCAGCAAGGAATAAATCTAGTGTCTACAGAGCTATGTTGACTTCAGCAACACCAGTTTACACCTGCTGAGAAGCAGATTCAGGGTTGCTTTTTAAAAATCAGTCTTCTATCTACTCTTGGTGCATGCTTGCATGTGCTATCTTTCCCTCTCTTGCTAATATTTTCAAGCAAAAGAAGCTGCTGTGGCATCACTGAGGACAAGGATATTAACATGGTTATCAGAGAAATTATTACATGTGGTTCATTGTCTTGTTTTTCAATGCTGGCCTGTAAAATAAGGATTACTAAAAAATAAAAAAAGTCTGTTGCGGTTTGCAAAAAGTAGAAGTATTTTACTTTCATTTCTAATCAAACAGGCTAAATATTCATGTTTATGTGCCTAAATGAAACTTTTGTATGCAGTCTTCCATCCCATCTGCATGAATAGTGGCATTGTAACAGGATGAGGTCACTGCAGAAGGGAAAGTGAGGTAAGAACACAGCTGAATCTACAGCCTATGCTACATGGTGCACCAGCTAGGCTTAAAGGAATACAGTGCTTTCGCCTGAGCCAGAGTTGCTGCGGGCACTGCCTGCAGAGCTGAATGCCTCTCACAGGGCTCTAGATGCATTCCTGGCTCTACTGTATGGTCTGATGCACAGTATACAGTTTCCTCTGCTTTTACAAACTGCTCTTTAGAGACCTCTTTACACATCTAAGATAAGTGAAAATCCATATGGTTTATTTTAAAGCCTTCATTAAAAAAAAAAAAAAGTTATCAGGCCTCATTCTGCTTTGACTCATGTGGCATAAATCCTGAGCAGTCCTTTTGTAATATTCACTGATGTTCAGGGTTTATGCCAGCATCAGGGGGAGCAGTGTTTGGCTCATCAAAGGGATTTTTCCCTCTCATTCTTTTCAAAAGAAATGACTCAACTTTATAAACACTGATGGCTTCCTATTGGCATCACCTTTGTACCTAGTGGGAATTCTCACATATATAGAGCATGGCATAATCCAGTGTGTGCATCTGAGGGCTGGGCGGTGGAAGAGTGACATAGCAAAGGAACATCTGAAGGAGCGTAAAATTTGCTAAATCTGTATGTCAGTTCATATTTTACCTATTCCTTGTGTTAACTTAAAAGGCCATATAAACATGTTGCCAAGGGTACACTGGCAAATCGCCATTCCTCACCCACCACCATAATTAGAACTCTGAGAACTTGGAAAAACCTGCCTAGCGAGCAAACCCCTCTTGCCCTTTTTCCACAAGGTTCTCCAAGCTCACAAACCTGTGTAGACTTGGAGCAGCTGCCATTTCAAATAAGACTATCCATCCCAGCACCACCACCCAGCATAAGAGCCAAAGGGGCTCTGTTTTCATCCCATGCCACCTCTTGCTGCTTCAGCTTCTCAATGTGGCTTCATGAGTTCCCAACAAATTTGTCTGAAATAGAAATACCTTCTTGCTCCTGATTGTCTTTGCCGTGCTGTGCAGCAATGAACCCATAACTCTTCTCGACCCAGCCTTACTGGAGTAGCCTGTTTCTATCTCACTTAATAACCTCTTCCCCTCAGTCAGCAGCTGATAACCTTGAGGTCAAACTGATATGACATCTGATGTTTCAGAAGCAGGACACTCAGTACTGTTGTTCCTGCGACAGAAGACTGCTGATCAAGACAACACCAGGGTTTATTAACAAATGGTGCCTTTTTCTTTTACTTGTTTTTTGGATTTGGGTTTTTTTTCCTCACTTCACAGGCAGTGTGTTGAGCCACAAGTGTTATCAAGGTTTTTCAGCTCATTTGGTACCCTCATCTTTGCCCAGGACAGGAAAACCAGGTAGGAGCTGGTGAAGCAGACAGAGAAGTTTGTAGAGCATTTTCTCTGGGAAAACTAGCCATTTTTTAGTTATGTGAACCAAGACCTTATTGACCCTAGGTTGCCAGGTTTGTGTGTGTCCTCTCTGCAGAAAAACTAGCCCAGAGGCTCTTTTATCTTTGTTCCACGCATCCCCCAAACACTAAAATAATCTCTGGTTTTCCTGTCCCGCAATACCCAACTTATTCACGAGCATTGGAGCTGCAAATGGCAGGCTGAGAGCTGTCTCTGCTCTGTTCTGGTCTAACATCTGCTCTTCCCCTCAGCCTCTCTGATGCATTGAGTACTTTAGGATTATGGTAGCATGAGGAGAGAGAGAGAGAGAGAGAGAGAGAGATACGAGCCTGGGCGATAGGGACAGCGATGGTGGGATGTAAAATGACATAAAAATAAGGTAATAAATGAAGCAGAAACTTAAAAAACCATCATTGTATAAAGACCCTGCAAAAGGAAAAGGTTGTCCAGAGAGCTGTGGGCAAAAAACAAGTATCCGGGTAGCATTTCAAATAGCCACATTCAGTCTGTGGAAGCTAGACATGCACCACAGGCTGCTTTTATTAGGAGAGCACAGTATGAGACACAAAAGAGTAAATGTTTCTGCTTCTTTCCAGTTCTGTCCTTTAGTGTAACTTGCATCTGACTCTGTTATAGAAAAGGAAACATTATGGGGCGGAAGCAAGAGAAACTTGCAGGGCTGCCGGAAGGAGCAGACTGTCTGCTTCCCTTCCCTCTCTTTCCTCCTCCTCCTGCCTCTGGCCACCTGTCAGCATCCCCTCGCCTCCCCCATCGTCCTCACTCCCACCAAAACCTCCCTTTGTCTTAATGTGAATTTTTAAGCCTGATCTTTAATTATATTTTCTGGTGGCCACTGCTTCTTTCCCAAATGTCTATGTCCTGTTTTTGTCAGGACAGGAAAGGCTGAGAGTCAGACAGTGGTGGGGGAGAAATTCAGGCTTGTGCAGCCCAAGCATAAATGAGCCTTTTGCTTCCCGGTCAGTAGTTCAAGTCCAGCCCACAGAAGTCAAGCTGGAAAGTGATAGCTGCTTTGGAGTGTGCATGTACAGCATTAGTTGGTGGTCTCATTTGGGTTCAGAGCAGACAGGTGTCCGGTTCACTGCTGGCTCTAATTGACATCTTTGCTGGCAGCTTCAGAAGCAGGGCCAAAGACTGCATGGGCACCCAGCCTGCAGTACCCTTCCCTGGGTGGTCTTCCTGAATCAGCATCAGAGCGAGCTGGCAAGGTAGCCAGGGGAGGCTCAGACTGCTGTTGTCTGTGTTGAATCCATTCTGTAAATAAACAGGGACATTCAGCTCTGAGTGCTGTTCCCGAAGCTTTGATTTCACTTTTAAGAAGGTGCTTTTTTTTCCTCTTTGCACTATTTTTTTTTAACCTTTGAAATAATTAAACTTTGAAGAAAGTAATGGATTAGAAATTAGAACTGAATTTACAAAGAGGCAGTTCAGGCAGGGGCCTCATTTCAGAGGGGGGGCTGATAGAGATGCATAAACTGGTGTTACTGAAACAGCTTCAGTCCAGGACATTTTAAATGATTTTTGTCTACCAAACTCTCCCAGCCAAGACACCTACTTGTCCTCACGGTAACCACCCTTGTGCAAGTACAGGATCAGTGAATGTAATTTGTAGCAGGATTATGTCTTGGTCCATGATACTTCTGCACCATCTATCTGTTTCTACCTACGAATAGTAGCTTCCAACAAATAAATCTCTGTAGGATTTTTCCATGCATTTCTGAAAGCCTCAAGGAATCTTATTTTAAATATGTGTACTTGCATCCTTCAGCTTCTCCCTTTTTATTTGCTTTTGCATTTATGCAGACCTCTCAAGTCCCTGGAAATCAAGTGCGTGAGGCTGTGTGATGCTGGTCTGTGATAAGAGCAGGCATGCTGGTGCAGATTTGTGTGCTGGCATCCTCCAAACACACTGATGCTGGGGTGGTAGAGGGTATTAGGCTGATTGTGAGAGTTATGATGTCCTTTAGTGGTGCCTGACTGCTATGTAACCTTCCTGTCCCTCTCCTGCTCCAACACCCTAGTAGCTGCAGGTAGCTGCTGCAGGTAAAATTTTAGACCACGAGGGATGCCTCAGTGTCCAAATGAAATTCCCTGAGACCCTGGTGCTCCCAAGCAGTGGAGCAGGAGATGAGGCCAAAAGATTTGAGTTACATGGGAACTAGTAAGTTTCCATGCTCACTGAGCAAAGCAGGGTCAGTTCCCCTGTCCCAATGCACAGGTCTCCTAGCCCACATCTAGGCATTCAGGAGTTCAGGATAAGCTGTAAATGAATCTCAGTGGTCTCTGGGTCCTCAGCTCGTCTCAGAGGTGCTTGGAGAACTCTCATCTTGTTCTGCCCATGTGCTCTACAGTTTTGTCTGCCACAGCTCAGAGCCCCGCTAGGGACAGGGTTGAGCAGCCTGTGCACTGGAAAGAGCCATGTAGGAGCCTTACAGAAATAGGGAGCACATGGAAACATCATGGGTGATACACTAAACAACTTTGTCTACTATTGCAAATCGTACATGAGTTTATATTGACTTCAGCACTCTTTCATCCACTCACTCCAGGTGTGGTTCTGCCCAGTAATCTTTAAAACAGTAAAAACAAGTTCAAAAAATGTTCTCCACCTTTGCTCTGCTTTAGTGAAGCTCCAAATTCTGCCTGGGCCTCACTGGGTACAGCTACTGCTCTTGGATTGTTTAATTCCTGCAGTGGTGCTCTTATTGCAGGATACTGTAAAATTTACTTTTTGTCTTAGTCCAGGTTATCGTTGCTAATTGTACATTTTCATCTACAAGTGCCAAGTTCCTGCTTTAAAAAAATAAAGACATAACCACCAATCATATGCTAAATTCCTAACTGCATAGTAAAGATTGATTACATGTGTTTATGTGTAACTTAAAAAGGGTTCATTCAGGAAGTGTATGGTCATTTAAAGGCAAGTCTAAAATTTTCAATTTTACCTAAGTTTATTTATATTAGGGAAAAGGGCCTGGAGTACTAAGCAAACCCCCATGATATATAGGGTTCAGGCTGAGAATTCTCTGAACTATTTTATATATATTTTTATTCTATCAATATGCTCTTTCATGGCTACTAATTAGTTTTGTTAGTTGACTTACAGAAAAGCATATATAAAATAAGGAGTAAGTAATTCCATAGCACTAATAGTATCAGTGAAAGGCACGAAGTCTGAAGGCAGTTGTAAAAGAACTAGTTCAACCAAAAAATAATTCTCATTTGAATTAGCATGATTAATTTCATAGCTTTTCCTTGTCACAGTACACCAAAATCAAAACAGTGAGGATGTTTTAAAGCTTTCAGTGTATAGTTCTAGTATATGTTAGAAAAAAGGTATATACACATTGTGTGTATATGCCTAAAGTAAAGCTATAAATAAACAAGAAAGACTAAACTTCAGTTTTACTTTTAGCTAATTTTTTTTCCGCTTTAAACAGTATCTAATTTAATTGGAGAGGAAAGTAAATGTGACTGTAAGTTGTCTTTGGTTGCTCCTATGTCAGGCAGAGGACCCCACAGCTTTTGCACTATGTGCCTAATTGGTTTACACGCTGGATGCATTCATGCGGGCTGGAGCTATTTTGCCTGAAGGGATGAAAGAGGAATCACCCTGCTTGTTTCTTTTGCATACTAACTATAGTATTTGCTTACTAAATATGTTGACTCTATAGATGTCATGCTGTTTGCCGTTTCTGAATGTGGGGCTGATGGAGTGCTTGCTGGTGCACACAGAAAATGGTAGCGGGTGTCATCGCTCCCTGTGGGTGCATGTGCAGCACCAGAATGTGAATTGTTCTCCTCTCCAGTACCACACATCCATGCAGTGTTCCTGACATGCCCAGGTTCCCATTGGGCTATGGTGTGTCCTGGGTGTTTATTATGTGGAAAAAAAGGAAATCCTGCCAATCCACATCACTAACGCAAGTTTGTCAAATGACATCAGCAGCAGAAGAGAATTTAGTTTCTGACCACATGCAAATAGGTCCCAGACTGCTGGTTATGCCATGATGTCAGCTCTGATTTCTCATCCATTATTTGATGGGCTTCAATGAGTAAACGCAAGATATGTTCCCCCTCCTTTTCCTCCCTCCTACGCAGAACTTCTGGGTTTGTTTTGACTTTATTTGTGGAAAATGTGTTTTGAACAACAAACATACCTCCTCAGGAGAAGTTTATTTCAAGGGTGATTTCCTATACCAGCTTTCCTTGTCTTTGTTATCGTTTTGCATTATGGCGAGCTGTTAATTACTAGAACAGTTCAGATATTTCCCCAAGGGATTCAACTAAGCGTCGGTAATAGTTCCAATGCTCTTTGTCATGAATTGGCATTAACTTTGTTAATAAAAGCTACTGTATTATTTTGGCTGTGTGAAGCATTAAAGCATGTCAGCCTGCCTGCAGGTATGCCAAGACACAGCAGCAAATCAGGTCATGTCATGCAGGTTAACGTCAGGTTAGATTTTACGGCACGTATGTCTACTTAAAATGGCACAGGCCTCCAGACAGTGTAATTTGGGGTACTAGGACATGGAACTTGTCACTGCCAGGCCTAAGGGTTGAAGCCAGCTGAGCTATAAAGACTGTGTCTCTTGTCACCAGGTATTAGCTGTCTTGTTCAGCTTGGTCTGAACTCCTTCTGTAAAGCTGTAATCACTTCCAGGGGGTAATTCAGCCCAGAGGCATGGGATGGTTTGTCCTGTGCAGAAATAATCTAAATATGTATTCTAGACTACTGAGCCTAATTTTAGACTAATTCTGATCTCGATGAGCTCTCTCTAACTGCTGTTCACTCCCATTTAAAATCCATTTTGTTCCAGTATACTTTTTTTTTTTTGGTATCTTTCCCAGAAATATGAGGAGGGCATTGTCACCTTCTGAGCATGGACTACATCCCTCTGCCTGCCTATCCATAGACCTCTGCCCTAAGAGGAAACTGCATTAGTCGCTCTTTTAGTGAAGAAACATGAAAGACTTGAGATTTCTTAATGACTTTTGGATTTAGCCTGGGTCAGTTATTTTCAGAGGAGAGCTTAGAAAAGGTGGGAAACAGAAACTTATGCAGGTGTCACCAGCAGTTTAATTTGGTTTTCAACCAGAGTTGTCTGGGTCAATTAACTTCACACAGTTCTGCATACACCAGTTCAAACTGTTCCCTTATAAAGCATTCTGTAAATAGTATTTCCAACACAATAGAGCTTAAGTATATTTGCAAAGCTACTGAATAAATACACAATACCAAATAGAAATCAAATTACAGGGGCTGATGTCTTTCTAAAATGCTTAGTAATGGAGGTATTACAGGCAAGTGAGATACACCCCCTCCAAATCACAGAGATATAATTAATTAATGTCTACATTGCAAAACAAAGGAAAGTATTTTGACAACAGTTACTTGGAACAATTAGAAATTGTTCTTTCTTTTAGCCCCAAAAGGCAAAAACAAGAATGTAACTAGAATACATTGCCCTTTTTTCCCCTATTGTTTCTTTCTGATCAAGTCTTAGTGCTCACATATTGAGTAACTGGGAGAGAAGCCAAAAATATTCCCTTTACAAGTGATTTTAAACTATGCATGAGGTGTGTTTTTTCCTTCTGTTTCATGGAAACATCTCTGTTGTTGGCAAAAGGTTTAAGTTAGGAAAGTTGGTCTATAACTCTGCGTTGCCAAGGTTTCAAGACCAGGCCTAGATGGTCCATAAAACTATTTCCTCTTAAACAAGAGTTTCGCCTTATTGAAAACAGAGACCATGGTCATCCCATGCCTTTCCCTGATTGCTAACTCTCCCTTCTGGGGATGCACAGATGGTGGGAGGTTCAGCAGCCCTGCGTCTGCCCCTTCCTCTTGCTGGAGCTCCGGGACCTCTGTGAGGTTAGTGCTGGGCTCTGGTTTGAGGGCAGTGGTGGGGTGATGCAGAGGTGGAGAGGGGCGTTCCTGCACTTGGGATCCTGCTGGTGTTATTGGGGATACTTAGGGAGGCCTTGAAGCAGTGGGCGTCTCCTGTATCTG
This sequence comes from Lepidothrix coronata, assembly GCF_001604755.1. NCBI lineage: Eukaryota > Metazoa > Chordata > Aves > Passeriformes > Pipridae > Lepidothrix > Lepidothrix coronata. Next base: position 665,454 of record NW_016690450.1, on the reverse strand, counting down.
CTGTTGTGCAGTCATGATGGGGACTGTGCCAAGGGCAGTGTGCTTTTGGGGAGGGAGCTGCTAGAAGAGCTGATGGAGGACAAATCTGTCATGGCCCTTCCCTTCAAATCTGCTCAGGCAGGAGCATTCATACCTCAGGCCTCCCCTGGGGGAGGAGATTCAAGGGAGAATCAAACAAGGGAGGTGAAAGTCTGCAAGTAATGGGGCGTCAACCAAGTGGGATTTGGCCTCTGGCTCCAGTTGGCAGGTCCCTGAAATCATATTCTGAGAACTGACTGCACGCCCTGGCTGGAGCATTGCTCGCTCCTCACTGCCGGACAGACAGACAGTAGTGCCCTGACTCACAGCCAGCTCACAGGCAGCCAGCACCCGCCTTGCTCCTCTCTACCCCCACGCATCTCAATAGAGGTGCAGGTTTATGAGATGATAAAGCTGCTTGGTTTGAGCCATCCCTCATCAGAGCAGTCAGTGCTGTACGACCTAAGTCTCTGCTGGGGGCTGAACCTCTGCTTTTCTTCTCAATCCCAAATTACTTTATTTTCCAAAAATGTTTTTGCAAAGTTGTAATTGCCAGAGCTGAATAAACCTCTACTGATTATTGCTTTGACTAATTCAGCCCAAATAATATGCATGCTTAAATGAAGAAGGCTTAGTTTATATAGGAGCCAAAATGGTAAATAGGGCATTTGGATGTTTATTTCACAAACTATCTATAATAGAAGTACAGATAGTCAGAGACTAATCCAGGAGAATGCAGTTAACCCAGGAACAGAATTCGATTTAAGATTACTCTTGTGTCTGTTTCAAAACTACCTGGGAGAGTTTGTTGAGCACTTAATTGAAAGCAACCTTCTCATGGGTATTTATCCTGATGCTGACGGATTGACTTACCAACACACGGGATATAGGTCAAGGTTGCTGAGTGCATTTGTGTCTTGTATTTGAACTTCTCAGGTATACAGGAGTCAATTACACCCACACTAGCATATGTGAAAACAAAATTTGGTCTCACCCTGGTTTTGTATGCTTGCAGCCTTGCTGCAATTCTTCTGGATTTGTTCTACCATACATAAAATTCAGATCATATTTGTGATATGAACTGAGGTGAAAATATCACTGCTTGCTTTATTTTGAGGGGGAGGAGGAGAGAGGCTGATGCATATTGGGCTTGATACAGACTGAAATCCAGTGATTTTTTTTCCTCTCTAATTTATATGACAGAAATACAAAAAATGTCTGTTACCGTCTTTTTTTTTTTTTTTTTTTTTTTTATTTGTCAGCTGTTGGGAAAATTTTGATACTTACAAGAGTAGACAAAATGAATCAGGGTAGACAATGTATAGTAGTACAGACTTGTGTGCTTGTGAACACAAGCAAGTTGTAACTGACCAAAGTAGTTGCCATGTCCTCCTCCTTAGTCATCTCACTGCTGTAGAGCTGGACACACCTTCTGACTTGATGCATTTCAGGTGCAGATGTCCCAGGCATGATGGGATGAAAGAGATGTCAGAAACTTGGTGGGATTAGTCACTGCCTGGATGTGCTTGTTTGTGCCTTGCATAGGCTACAAAGGATGATTAGGTGACAGTGTTGAACAAATTTTCTTCTTGTGGAAGTAAAGTAAGAAAAATACTTTTTTTTTAATGGGATTACTGCTGAATAAAATAGCCCAAACAGGTACATTTTACATATGTGCAATCTAATTGTTAATACTGAAGATGTCTGTGGAGATGATGATTCCTGTTGGAGTCTAGTTTATCAGTACAGTGTGCTTGCACAGTCATTTTCATTGGAGTTCCAGGAATTTCATAAGTCTCTGAGTTCAGAGAGAGTGAATGGTGTACATTCATATAAAAACCTTTACATTTTGTTTGTTGGTCTATATATGCGTGTCTATATAGGCAAGTATGCATCCTTAAGAGTCATTGTCTCTGTCGAAAGTCTTAGCAGTAATTCTGCTATTACCTCTCAGCACCTCAGAAAGGTCATGTAAAAAAAATAGTACATACATATTTAAAATAATATGTTTCACATGTTTTTTCACTTTGTCCATTCCCATGAAGGTTGGAAGCAAAATTAGAGTTGATTTCAGTGGGAACAAAGTCAAGTTTATAGTGTGGAGTTCAGACCCAAATTTCACTTCCTGTTAATATGAAGAGCAGTTCAAAGTGGTAGATTATAAAGTCTTTACCTACCATATTACTCCCTATTTTCTTTGATACTTTTGTCATTTAATAAAAAAGTCTTTCATGCTTTACCTTAGAGTAATTGGAGACTGGAGATCTATAATGCTCCTGCTATTGCTACATTTCAGTTGTCACCTAGGAATTTATATCTATACTTATGATAATGAGATTTAGTGGGGTCATTTACACTCTGTGAGCATTACATAAATCACCATTACCCATTTGTATCATGTGGCTTTTACCTTTTCTATTGTAGATAAATATTTTATACATTTTTTTACTATTCATATTCTCTTTATAAAATTCAGCATATACTATTCATTTAGACAATGACAACTGGAGATAATGTCAGGTCCAGTATTAGTCATTGGAGTGTGGTATGGGGTTGCTAAATCAACAAAAAGCTAAAAGTGTAGATTGTCTTTCAGTGCTCCATTTATTGTTTTCAGATGTTAAAAAGGCTCTTGCCATACTACAAGCAATGGTTATAACCACTTGCTATCACTAGAGACAGTTAAAGCAATTGTGTTGTCAAAATTACATTTTAAAAATCAAAACAATATAGCAAGTTGCAGTGTGATCGTTCCCTGAATGTCTTTGATAAATATCCATTTCAATACTCTTAATTATGTTCCTCCTTTTAAATTTTTCTTTTTTCCTTCAAATATAAGTGATGAAAAGCTCTCTTTTCCTACCTAAATGAATTCAGAAAGTCCCTTTTAAGCTCATAACCATATCTTCTATAATTCTGATTTTAGTAAAGCAAGTGGGTAAACTGTTTGAATCTTACACCAATTTCATTTTATGCCTTTGTCTTTCTTGGCCTGGGATCTAATTTCTAGTTGAGCTGTACTTCATTACCATTTGCCCAGACACTGTGGCACACAGGAGCACTAATTTTTATTGGGGTGGTGTAGACTCACACAGGCAAACGTATGCTAGCAGAGGAGATGAGAAACCACTGCCTCTCTAGTCCTGTTCTGCATTCTTCCCTGATTTGAGCAAACTTAATCATTGCCTTCGCGTTCCCAGCTCTAGACAAAGGGGTTGACTTCGGAAAACCAGACTGCACCAGGGGCAGTGGGGGCAGCACATGTGCAGAGAATTGACCAGAGAATCAGAAGGAAAGGCATGCACTGACAGACATTCAAGGGATCTGAAACTCCTGATTGCATTGTATTTTGACAATAGTCCTATTAAAAGCGAATCATTTTGTGTATTATTCTTCTTACTCATTCACCTCATATAACAGGCTTGGTCCAAGCACTGCTGAAGTCTTTCCACTGACTTTACTGGAAGTGGGATCAGGTCCTCAATGCCACATTAGCTGGGTGCTTTCATAGCCAGTTGTAAAGCTGTTGTTCCATTCCACACAGCCTAGAACAAAAATACTGAAAACTCAGCCTTCAGTAGCTGGGTTCTTTCTGCCTTCTTTAGCTTGGCTCTTTTGACCAACAGAGGTACAGTAATATTACTGATAACAAAGAAATGTGTCCTTATAATGATCCAATTGTTTGAGTTGTGCCAGGGGAGGTTTAGATTAGATATACTGGAAAATTTTTATCATGGAAAGGGTTGTAAAGCACTGGAACAGACTGCCCAGGGAAGTGGTGGAGTTAGCATCCCTGGAAGTGTTCAAAAGACGTGTGAATATGGCTCTTGAGGACATGATTTAATGGTGAACATGGTGCTGCTGCTACACTGATGGTTGGACTTGATCTTAAAGGTCTTTTCCAACCTTGAGGATTCTATGATTCCATTATAAAGTATGAAAATACTCTAATGGCATTCAGAAAGGAAATGGGTACTTTCTGACTATGTCCTGCTTTGAGCTTTGTAGCCAAAAATCAAAAAAGGCTTCGGATGAACCCTCTCAGACTTTGAAAATGCCACACTGAAATAAGTCTACTTATCTATCTATCTATATATATCTGAAATTATCTATTTGGAAATATTAAAAAATAGTTGTTAAGTTGAAGTGGTTCAAATGTCTACAAAATAAAGGTATCACATCCAAGAATTAAACCCTATAAATGAAAATTGATGTACACTTTAGTAGTATCTCTCTGAGACATCTCCACATGTAATATCTTTCCCTGAATGTATCTCTTTCCCTTTACAAAATTGGGCCAATGAATTTTGCCAATTAAATGCTAAATTTACTAGCTGGTGTTTGCTGAATCTGGCCCTTATTAAATGTCCAGACAAGCTTGTTGTAGTTTATTTTGTAGGACGCCTGGTTAGAACATTAAATACAACAAGGAAAAATAAACTTAAAAGTAAAATGGTTCAACCCTTGCCCTACTGGGAATTTTTTTTTTTCCTTGATTGAGTGGAAGCAGAAACAGATCGCTGTTTCCAAGTGAATTATCCCAAATTTTAATATTAGATAAAATAATTTTTGCAAGGATAAATCTTACCAAGAAATGCTAATTTGTTTGTTTGTTTGTTTTTGTGATTCTGGTACACATGGAGTGATTAGATTAGTTTCTACAAAAGGGAAGATTTTGAACCAACACCATTTGCGACTAAAAGATACCTTGTAGTATCACTCAGTAAAAGTTCTGTGTCTTTTAATTTTTGCACATTATGATCAATATTTTCCCTCTGAGATTCTAACTGTAATTATTTTTAAAAGATAAAATTGCAGCCTCTAAAAGATAATATTGCATGTGAGACTGTGCCAGCCCATGACAGGCTTTGCCTCTGCCACTGAAAGAAAAAAAAGCTGTGTCTTCATTATTTTTTTTCTCTTTTTCTCGTGGTCTGATGTCCTCAGCAAATTTTAAACTTATCATCAGAGTCAGCAGTGAGCTTCTTTATTTCTTAAGCAGTCTAGCAGAAATTTCCACATTAATTTTAATTACTCACAGGTTTTTAACAATCTGAGATCAGTGAAAGTCAGTGTTTCCCCCAATTACTACACAGCAACAGTGATAATATCATTATAATTCCCAAGCTTAGCATTTCTCTGCATTAGACTGAAGGGAAATGGATTGTCTAAGGTGCCGTGGCATATTAAATAGGGATTTTAATGGTGATAGGTCTGTAATACCAGGCCTGTAGTCAAATTTTTTGAGAATTGCTCAGGAATGTGTAGTTATTATAAACTTCATATGCAGTAGTACACTCAGCAGGCTGTGATGTGCTCAGTACTGAGACTTTGGTACATTGTGTACAGAGATTTGCAATACCCCAAAGCAAAAGCTGTCAGAGCGGTTGCGGAGAAGGGTTGCCTGCTCTGTCACCCCCTCCCATTCCCGGTTTGGATTATGATCCTTGGGACATGTTTGGTTTAAGCTGTTTTGAAGTGGCAAGTTTTGTTAAATTACTGCTCCATCCAGCCCTAATCAACATCATCTGTCAGCCACCGTCCTGCCAGGCTGTTCATGTCTTCCCTTTCCTAATCTTCCTGATATTTTTAAAGCTTTGCTTACAGTTGCAGACACTTTCCCGTGATATTGAGCAAATTGGGTGAAATGTTCCATGGTTTTGATTAGGGAAAATCCCCAAAACTAAAGACTCCTTTCTATCAAGAAGTGGGTTTCTGAGAGACATTCTGCTGAAAACAAAATATTTCCCACCTGATGTGAAATGAAAATGGGTGCATTGATAACAATGCTGGGCTTTTCTGTGCATGCATCCCTTCTGCATCACCAGGACCAAAGTAGAATCCTCAGCTGGTCACCCTTGTGACTCTCTTGGTAAAGCTCAAATCTGTTGGTGCCTCAGCTCAGGAGTTGCTGGAGAAGGCAGAGTGGGTATGCAAATGTTTAGTAATGTAATTATTACGTATCAGTATTGTCATAGTGCCTGAAGAGCCCAATATATTGTTCAGAGAATCTGTGGGCGGACGCTGAAGTAATAGGAAATTACAATGACTGTGGGTGGTAGAACTGAAACCCAGAGGTAAAAATACCATAAAATGGGAGATATTCATACTGGCAGTATGAACCAGGAACATAAACCTTTACTAAAGTATCCCCCGAGTGTTTCTGTAGAGCAGTGTTTCTTCATATTTTTAGAAGTGGAGAGGCCTCTCACTTCTATGAACAAACTCTGTACGTAATGTTGCATCCCACTGTTGGAAGGCAGTGGTGTGATAGATGAGATATGCAGCACTTGTTGTAAACTGAATATTATTTTGTGAAATCATAATTTTGCTGCTTTAATTACAAACATGTTAATTAGACTATTAACAATAATAGGGCACTGACTCCCAGCTACAGCCTGCCTTCAGATGCTTACCTCCCAGCTGCACAGGAACAAGTGCATGTGTTTCCACACATTTCAAGGATTAACTTCTGATGTCTTGTAGACCACTAGTTGCATAACACTGATACTGGGTCTTATCCTAGAGGCATCTGGCGTTTACTTTTTACACATGGGTAAATTGCAGTCTTCATTGCTCAGCTGGTGGGATGTTGAATTTTACATGGGTCCAAACGACTACATGAGATGCAGAGAGTTAGACGTGTTGTATTTCAATGTCAAAGCGTTTAGTGAGTTTTATACTAAAACCCTTTGAGGTACAAAGTTGTAGCTTCTTAGAGAGAAAATCAAATCCTTTCAGTAACTTCAAACTTCAAAAAAGGGAGATATTTGCAGGTGTAATTTTAAGGATGTGCAATATGAATCAGGTTGGATTTTCATCTGGATCTCTCTTTTCACATGACTGTTGTAGGTAAATTCTTATGGTACTTCAGTGGTTGTAAGTGACCCAGGCTTCTGTTTGAAAGAAGAAAGGAAAAAGTGCTTTCCACCAGTGCATTTCTGCCACCCCTCACCTACCGCGCAATGCTGGGTGACTGGTTTTTGCTAAAATAGAAAGCAGCATGCCAGCTGGATATCTTCCTGCGGTAGCTAGGTTTTCCTTGGAGGTTTCCCATCTCTATACTAACTAGGCTTGACTATGCTTGGCTTATGAGCTTTTGCAAGCATCCTTGCCAAGGTGGGATGACTGTAGGCAAAATAAGTGCAGCAGGGAGACAGAGGCAAATAAGTAGGAGTGATCAAAGTCTAGAGATTTGCTGGCAGACATGCTTCCTTCCTACGCTCTACAGCCAGTGGGTCCAGTGCTTTCCCCTTCTCCTACGTATGAATCAACACATCCAAGCAAGCCGTGCCAAAGCAGGGGGTGGGTAGGAGACAGCCTTAGCACTGTATGACAGCTGTTGTTTTGCCAATATACTCAGTAGGAAATTCAGAACAAAATTTGCCTTTTGGACCATGAGTCTCATTAAAGTTCACCAATGACACTGGAAAAGAGCGGAATTAAAAGGTTTGCTGGGTTTTTTTTTGTTTTGTCTTTTTTTTTGGCGTGTTTTTTTGTTTGTTTAATGGTGTTACAATAAAAGACACCATGTAGAGATTATAAAAGGCTGTTTTTAAGGTTTGGTGAAGTTGTCTGCTGCCAGTCCTAGGGAGATGCTAGAGGTGGTAAAAAAGTGAGTTTGAGAGCAAGAAACATTTATTACTGCATGGCAGAAAGTGCTTCCTGTTGAACTGACAGATTGGCAGAGATGCTGAACCCAATTTTCTTTAGTTTCTTCACTGGGGTTTTACAAGAGATAACTGATGTGAGCCAATAGATATAGAGTGGTGTTTCTATTCTCTTAGAGCTTCCTTATTCTTGGTCTTCTCTTCTAAATTCAGTAAAAATATGTAGATGTGCAGTATGTATTTTACAGGCATGTAAAAATGCATGTAAAATGTAAAAATGTATGTAAAAATGTAAAAATGCTATGTATTTTTAAGGTTTTTCTTTTGTGGCAAAGATCTTAAAAAACAAAGTGAACCCAAAACATAGAAGAAAAGCTTTTAGCTGGCACTGCATGAAATGTTGTAGTACCAACTGCAGATTTACTGGGCCATTAGAGTTTGATTTATACTTTCACATATGGCTTTGAGTGGGTTGGTCACAGCTTTTTGGTGGCTTATTTTCCATATTTTGTAACTTTGGTTAATCACTTCACTCGCTGAAGTCCCTGTGCCCAACAGCAGAGTCCTACCCTTGATGGGTGGCACATTCGTATTTCTTCAAGCACGGAGCTCCTCCACAGTGTTAGATCCCCGCCTTCTCCCTCCAGTTCCAGTAATGTCTTTTCCTTGCTAGGCTGGAGGAGGAGGAGATCCTGTGCCAACTCTTTGAGCTCTCACTCAGCTGCTGCCTTCACAACTATAAATGTTACCAAGCGCCCCCGTTGTTTTCATTCTCCATCCGTATACTCTATACTCGCTTGGAAATGAACCTTGTGGAAATTTTGGTTTTGTGAAGAACCTCGCAGATATTTCCACTTGAAATGCCATGGTAGCAATAACACACTGTGCTTGCAGTTTGTTGTCCACCTAGTGACCTTGAACTGCTTTGCATTGGCTGCAGAGTGAGACTCTGAGGTGGTGGGAGCTGTGCCCAAGGACCTGAGAGGGGCTGAATAAGGGCACACAGGAGGATTTTACAGGTGGGCAAATGAGAGGGAGTGCAATGAAAAAGGCACACACACGGGTGTACAGTCTTTAGTCCAGTTAGTAAAAGCATGAAGGGTAAGATTCACGTCAACTACTGTCAGACACATATGCGGCAATTAGCCTCTGTAATCTCTGTGCACAATCACTGACAGTGCAAATTTAACAAAACATTCTCCTCCACTGTCCTAAATACTGCAATCATTATTTGCAATCTCATCCCTCACTGTCCTTCTGCTAATGCAAAACCACATCATAGCAATGTGCAAGGTGACCTGCAAAATAAACTCTGTGTCACACCACTAGAGTGAACAGTGGAATTTCTGGGATGCTTGCTGGCACTTCGTACTGGGCTTGGGCTTGCATGGGTCACCTGTACTGGAGAACCATAACCTAGATGAAAAAGTGGGCTTTGGTGGCATACAGGGGCATACATAATTCTGTTCAGTTTACCACACCTCATGTATATAGTCTGTAGAATTCAGAGTAATGCACACAGGCATAGCTTTGTGAAATAAGCACAATTATGCTCAAACTCTGTGGACTACATAAAACCTCTTACACAGATTACTTGTGTTATCTAGTTCATTTCTGGGGTTTTTTTGTTCAGCATACTGCTTTAGCACAGTATTTTGAGGAAGAAGTTGAATTAGGGGAAGATAAAAGGCATTCTGTGGTTTCTTTTTAATTGGAGACTGGAGGCAAAGTGCCTCCAGATAATTTCTCAAAGAAAAGTCATTGTCTTCTCCCACTCTTGTCATTAATCTCTAAAATTATTGCACAATTTTTGTTTAATGTGTTAAGATTTCTTAATACGTTAAGACAATGTGGAAAGACAAATTTGAACAGGAGAGAGCATGTTTCTTTGAATGCATGATTTTTAAGTCTTTGTCTGAAGTCTTCATCCATCTTGCCAGGTGTTTTGCAGTTAAAAACTTCATGAAACTCAGTACGATTAAAAATACATATTTTTATAATGGCAATTCATCAAAAGAATTGGTAATTGATACAAATACTGAGAGTGATGGTCATTCAGATTTTGCTGAGGTGTAGATTGCTTGTGCTGAAGCTGTGTTAACATCATTGAAAACAGAGATTCCCAGCATATGGCTCATGTTATATTTGCTGTTTCACAGTTTTTTATGTGATACAAAGGACTTGATACATTCACAGTAGTGAATGTCAATGTATTCTAGTGCGAGGTGTGCTTAAATGTAATAACATACCTAAATGTATTGTAGTACGTGTATATTTTGCACAATGTATTGCACAATAGCCATTATATTGTTTCCACAAACAAAAATTTGGGTTCCCTCAGTCTAAATTTCTGATTCTGTAATTTAGTGTGATGTTGCATTAGTGAAGCCTTTTTTCATCAAGCAGAATCAACAGACCTAAGTTTGAAGTATGCTGTGAATCTATGGAGTCCTCACACAAGCTTTTTTGTGTGGTTTGACCCTCATTTTAGTGTGGAATAACTCACTTGGATAGTCTCAGTGAAGGACTCTCTGATTTCCAGTAAGAGGGTCACCAGCAAACTGTTATTTTCCATTTTAGTTCTGGTGTCACAGCCCAAGCAGTCTTATGGTTCTTGTCAGTACATCACTTTGAAATTTAGTAAGTCAGTGCAGGTGTATTTGTTGACAATCTGATGTTGAGCACTACATCAGAAACAGCAGCTAATTGAATGTGACAATGGCATTATTTGCAAAAAGAGTTACTCTGGATTTCTCCCCCTCTCGCAGATCACTCTCACTCCCTGGGTTGTTCTATATCCAGCTCAGAAGGACATGTTTATAAGACTTGTTATTCTGACTCACTGATTTTAACAGTATTACACAACTATTTTTCTGTCAGTCATGGGATAATATTGCCCAAACCATCTTTTCCTATGCATTTGCTGGTTTTGGTGGATGTTCTACTAATCAGCAAGGTGTGAAGTATTGAACGGGTATCAAAACACAGCCCCTGGTGCTGCAGAGGGTTACTTAAGCAACACTCTATAATTTAGATGCTCAGTAATCAACTTGGGGCATTGCGACAGTTTGAGTTGTTTTTGTTAAGAGATGAAATTATGGGTGTAACTAGCTGGCAGTCTTCAAACAGACTTTTGCAAGCTGTTTACTCAGCTGTCCCACGGCAACAACTGCATACGTGAAGTGAATTCTTCCAATATCTCGGCTGTGGTATATTTAATTTATCCTATTTTGCCACAGCGTGAGAGAAACAAATCTTGAAGAAAGTAGGACTCATGTCAGACACTGCACTGCAGAGGCTGTGACACTGACTGTGAAGTTTGACATTGTGGGTGAAGATTTTTTTAATTCAAAGGATATTCTTACTTATTTTCCACTAATTTAAACCTCCAGAATCAAAAGGAGGAAGAGACCAAAGAAAAACAAATCACAGGATGTCTAGTATATAGACTAAAGATGAGTTTTATTCCTAAATCAACATGGCTAGTAATAATAATAAAGCCTTCTGGAAGCAGCTACTGAGATTTATCTAATTCTAGTTTAAACTAGTATACATCTAATTTAAGTGGACAGTATTTGGTCCACCCAAGCATGTACTAGTTTATGAAACACTTCTAAGATAAATCATTATTTCCTTTTGTGGGAAAATCTTGTCAGATGCAAGTTGCTCTCCGTAAAATCACTTCTTACTCAAAATACAGTGATCTTAAGGTCAGAAAGACACATTCATCTGTGCCTCCATGGTTGTCAGTCAGAAGAAGATAATGGAAAAAATATCCTTTTCTAAGTATGGACTTTGAAGACTGGTGAAATTATATAGGACTCTCCTTTGAAAAAAATAAAAATATTAAATGAGTGAGGTTGTCTCTTAATCTTACTAAAATATTTCAGAATGCTATTGTAACAGGAAAAAGATGCTCACAAAATTGATGGGAAAGAATTAGGAAAAATTTAAAACAACTTGCAAGCAGTTTTAACTGCCACTGTATCCTATTACATTTCCCCTTCCACCTCAAATGCACTATGAAATAAAATAGCATTGCAGTTCTTCAAGCAATTGCAACAGGAAAGGGCTTCTGACAAGAAATAATATTATGGTCTGATTCAGAACTGTGCAGGGCAAAACTGACTGTAATACTTAAATACAGAGCAAACATGAAGCTCTGTTTGCTGTCCTGTGAAGCTCTTCACTAAAACAGTGTATGTGATTTGATGGATGTTGTGGTCTGAGCCATTTCTGAAGCAGGGAGGCAGGAGAGGAGAGGGAGAAGGGAGAAGGGAGAAGGTGAGGCATTTGTAAGGAGTGAGCCCAATCGATCACTCTTGTCAGCTGCTCAGAAAATTAACTACTTTACAATTCACTGGTGTATACAATATATCATATTCCTCAGCTCCAGATTAAAAAGGTGTAGCACCGCTGCAGTTACGGATGAGACTAGCTCACTGTCTTGGGCTTGTGATCAAGTTTATTTGAGCGTGTGGAGCTGGTTTTGAATTTTTTTAAAAAATAACTCAGAAAAATTTTAGAGGGCTGCTTTCAACATTGTTTTTCAAAAGCTGGTAATGTCTAGACTGATTTCTTACACTGCAGAAGACACTGAGTGTCCTTTTCGCTACAAAATGTTCCTTGTGATTCATAGGTCCTGGACACCTGGGTCCCTTAAGACCTGGAGTACTCGAGCCACAGATTTTCATTGTCATCAAGGTGATAAAATGTATAAACCTCAAAAAAAAAGTCTCTGGCTGGCTTCTGACAACTCAAACACAACCATATGCAATGTTAACTGGCAGTGCTGGCATGGACTCAAATGGAGGGACATGTCCAGGTTCTCAGACGACATGCACCAGGAGCCCCTGGGCCAGCCACCATCCAGCCGGGAGGGAAGGGCAGAGGAGGGGGGATGCCTGCCTGCCTGCCTGCCCTGCCCTGCCCACCTGTCTGCCACACTTTGTCTGCTAGCACTGGCTCTACAGAAAAAAACAAATAAGCAGCAAAAGATATGGACTCCTTAGCTTTACTTTTCTTTGTGAACAATTTATGAACTGCTTTTTGATGGCTGAACAGTCATTTATAAACCAAGGAGAGATGAGACACAAACAAAATGAGAAGAAAAAGAAATCAAATAGCCAGCCACTCAAATTCAGAATAACTGTCCTGCCAGGTGATGATGGAGTTGCTTCAGGCTTCCTCTTTGAAGGTGCATAGCTTGCTGTACTGGCCAGTGAAGGACTGAATTTATTAGCTGCTGAGGGACCAGGGGTACCTCATTTAGAAGAGATAAAGTGGCATTCACAGGGAAAAGTTGTGAGAGAGAACTTTTCTGTCCCAAGAAAAGAAACTCCTTTATTGAGTCCGTCTTGGTCAGAGCTTTGAGGTAGCACAACTGCTGAGCTAAGAAGGAAAGGATATCAGAGAAAAGAATTATTTCGTAAACTGTAGAGCAAAGTACATCGCTACATACATGCCCATGGTTCTACCTACAACTCTATGTATGCGATCTATTTATCTGAATAATTAGGTCTTTGAGAAGAATTATACATTCACTAATTTGTTAGATGAGTTTTATCATTAGATTTTTGTTTGCATGACATTAACTGCCCAAAGCAACCACATAGTTAAAGCTTTTATATATATATATATATATATATATGTATAGGTTTTTTTATTGTCTGTTCCTAGATGTAAGTAGAGTTATTGCCTCTAATAAAGCATAAGAAGGTAGACCTTTATTGCATCCTGGGGACTCACAATGCCATCAGCAGGAAAGAGTGAAAAGGAGCAGTACTGTTCCCTGTTTGTAAGCAAGTCAGCTCTTAGACTGTGGTTCTGGCTCTGCCACTAATGTTTTCTCTGATACTGGGGCAATCTAAGAGTTTTAGTTCACTGATTTGTAAAGTGGGTCTTCCACCACATTTAGTAACATTGCTTTCATCTTTAAAGCAGTGTGAGGTGCAGCAACATGGATCTATGCAGAGAGGCCTGGCAAGTTTGGTCTGATGTTTGCAAAATGCTTTGGGATTCCTGGAAAGCAAGAAGGCTTGTTGTTCAATCACAGCAGATTGTGTCACCGATTCCCAGGCCAGTTGCCTCATAGACCTGAATGAACCAACCAACAGCTCAGAATATAAAATATTTTAAGTAGCATGAAATTGTGCCTGCTACTGGGGAACACTGATAAAGCTTCCAGCAAAGCCAGACTCTGTGATTGCTGGCTCCCTTCTGCCTGCTCCTATATGAAGTGGTGGTAACCCTCTCCTAGGTTAGGTCTTTGCTAGATGGGTCTTTATTTTCCTTTGGTGTCTTCCTGATGTTTGAGTGAGCAATATGACTACATGTGAGTTTATTGAAAACCCAGCCTACTGCTGTACTAAATAAAACAAATGCAAGCCCAGAATTGTATAGGATAGCTTTGCATTTAAATGTAATAGTTTAATTTCACATTATGCTGCTATACATAGCAGATTTTCAGCAATGTGACAATAAATGCTTGTTTCTCTTCTTTTTCTGCTGTTGGCAATGTAATACCTGTAAACTTATGGTTTATTTTCTTTGGGGCAGTTGCTTATATCTATGATGGCAAGGAGTAAAACATATTGAAACAGTCATGGTTACAATATTTATAGATTCTGAATGCATACTAAATTGGAAGCAAAGGATAAGCAGAATTACATTTGTTTTGTAACACTGTACAGTTAAAGGCCAGAACCATTCCTGCCAACGCATCTGCAAATGTTTTAGCTCATAGCTGAGAGTCAGAGCAACGTTGCTAAACATGGGTGGATGGTATAGTACAGCCTGAGTGTCACCCGCTGAACGAGTAACCCCACAGAGAATCTGGCGGGAGTAATTAATGAATCCATTTGGAAAAGTCAGTGCCCTTCAATTAGCCTGAATGTAGCAAAGCAGATGGGATCCCATCCTCCAGGGAGAAAATTGAGAAAGATCCTAAGAAATACTGCACTGGACTGATTTATCTGGATAATTATAAGCCTCATTTGCACAAAACTGTTCAATATGGTTGCAGTGAGAAAATTAAGAATTTATAAAATGTTGATAGGTGGTCTAAACTATCAGTGGTAGTGGAATCATCTGTCCAGCTTTGATTAAAGGCTGCTTTGAGCTTATTTGCAGTAGAAACATTCGCTGCCATCCTAATTAGATATGGTGTCCTGCCTTGAACCATCCTGCCAGAATTCAGAAGGCAGAAGAATAAGTCTAAAGAAACTTAAAGAAGAAGAAGAATTAAAATATGCAAATTTTCCTTAAACTTTCAGTGGTGGAGGAGCAAAATGAGAAGAGTAAGAAAAGAGCATTTGAGAGCATTTGTGTCTTAACCTTATCACAAGGAGTCTCATTTTTAAGTTAAAGGACTGCAGGACTTGCCTGTATGAGCAGGAAGCCACACGTGTCTTTTATGAACTAAACTGGAAGCCAGTACAACTATATTGGAACTCTGTTCATGTATGATAGAAAAGGAAGCTGCTTGGCTTATAGAAGCAGCAAGAGAAAAATAAACACTGTTTATGACAGCACTGGAATTGCATAGAAATGATGGTCCTCAGGTTCTAGGGCTGAGGGATTTTTTTGGCTATAGGGAAATCGCACTCCAGCATGATGGACTTTCCACATATTTTATGTTTTCAGAAACACTTCAGGTCAGATAGCTCCATGAAGCATTTTGCACAACATTTTCTGAATTTGAAGCTTCAGCTGTCAGAAGTCTGAGACTTTTTAACAAGTGACAAAGAAAACCCAGAGTCCCACATAGGCAGAACAAAGAAGTGCCCTCATCACTCTTCCAACCCTCCTAACTCAGGGCATTTCTCTGCCATTGGAAGGCCAGTCTTTTCCCCCCCTATTTTCTCCCCCCCCACAAATATCACTTCTTCAAAAATGACAAGTGTTGGTGGGCACCACCCTTCTTGCCTTCTTCTATCCCATCCAGTAGCCCTGTGATATATTAATGTGCTGGTTTGAACACTATTGCCATTGAACTAAAAATTCAAAGTGCGTTCAACTGTTTTAATCAATTAAAAAATTCAACTCTGGGCAGAATGTCAGAAATAACTAATACTTTTAGGGCATGGAACTGGTGGCGGCAAAGCAGTGTGGCTCTGGTTGTAAGCCTGCCTTGAACATTCACTGGTGTGCATAATGTGTGCTGTTAGATTTTTTATTTTAGTTTTTTCTTTTCTTACCTCAGAAGGCCTGAGATAATGCAGTGATGAGTGCACTGGCCGGAACGGTGGGGGTGGGATGTTCTACTCCTAGTCATCCTCTCATCCCGACAGCAGGCGGTCTGAGACTGGCACAGTTTGGCCTGTGACTGCACCTTCTTGCCCTCTGCTGATAAATAAGCAGGCTAATTGAATTAATAAACAGAAAGCTCTTTTCCCTGCCAACTGGAGCACCATCAAAATGTGTGATAAATTATCTGTCAATGCTTTAACTGCAGGGAAAAAATGAAAAAATTAGCTGCCTCAACATTTCCTCTCCAACTCTTCCCTTTCCCCTTCCCCCATCCACCCAAGCGCCCAATTTGGTTTGCCTCCACCCTCCTTGCCCCTTGTCTTTTCTCCTTTGGCAGATCTCCAAAGTAACAGTGAGAGAGTCATTAATTTAGCCAGGCCGCTAATGGGTTATTAAGGCTGTAGGCAGAGGTGGGATGCAGACGTTCCTATAGCTCACTGGGAAAGAGGGACAGAGGCAAGTCTGGGGCAAGACTGCCTGTGTCTCAGCTGCCAGTGCACAGCAATCTCTTACTGTGACCTCCTGTGGCTGAGACAGAAGGCACACGTGAGGGGCAATGAGGGGTGTGATCAAACCAGAAGGGATCCTGTTTAATATTTGCAGCTGTGACACAGGCAGTGTGATCGAGTGCACTCGCAAGTTTGCAGATGGCACCAAGCTGAGTCGCTGAGTCGTGCAGTTGACACACCTGAGGGACAGAATGCCATCTAGGGGAACCAGGACAAGCTTGACAAGTGGGCCCATGGGAACATTATGAGGCTCAACAAGGCCAAGTGCAAGGTCCTGTAACTGGGTTGGGTCAACCCTCAGTATCAGTGCAGGCTGGAGGGTGAAGGGATTGAGAACAGCTCTGCCAAGAAGGACTTGGGGGTACTGGTGAATGAAAAACTGAACATGACTCGGCAATGTGCTCTTGCCACAGCTGTATCCTGGGCTGCATCAAAAGCAGTGTGGCCACAGATCAAGGGAGGTGATTCTGCCCCTCTACTCTGCTCTCATGAGACACCACCTGGAGTGCTGTGTCCAGCTCTGGGGTTCTCAGCACAGGAAAGACATGAGCCTATTGGAGAGGGTCCAGAAAAAGGCCACAGAGATGATGAGAGGCTGGAACACCTCTCCTGTGAAAACAGGCTAAGAAAGATGGGGCTGTTCAGCCTGGAGAAGAGAAGGCTCTGGGCAGACCTTATTGCAGCCTTCCTGTAATTAAAGGGGCCTACAAGAAAGACGAGGACAAACTTTTTAGCAGGGCCTGTTGTGACAGGACAAGGAGTAATGGTTTAAAACTGAAAAAGGGTAGATTTAGACTAGATAGAAAGAAGAAAATTTAAAGAAGATTTTTTACGATGAGAGGGGTGAAACACTAGAAGAGGTTTCCCAGAGAGGAGGTAGATGCCCCATCCCTGGAGATATTCAAGGTCAAGTTGGACTGGGGGTTTGAGCAACCTGATCTGATTTAAGATGTTCTTGCTTGTTGCAGGGAGGTTGGACTAGACAACCATTGAAGGTCCCTTCCAACTCACACTGTTCTATGGTTCTATGATGTCTCATAAGACAAGGCATCAGGAAGCCTTACATTGACTTGTTGGCATGCCAGACAAAAGGGGGAACTTCATCATAACCACTAATGTCACAGAGGTGGATAGTACCTGAGGCTTTTTTGTTTCAAAAGAGTGGAAAATGATGAGACAGAACAGGCCAGTGACTTTCATAATACAGTCAGAACGTCCCTGCCATCATATCTTAAAGTGATGTTCCCTTTTGGAAATAACATATATCTATGTAGAGTCCCTCAACAGCCCTAAGTAACAGGAGACGAGAAAGATTTTGCTGCTTCAGACTCTAAGTAGGAGATAGATAATTGAACTTTCTATGGTATTACTTTGATTTCCAGTGTGCTTGTGTAAGTGCTTATGTGCCTTTGCTGACATGGTTTCTCATCACCACATCTCCTCTGTAAGTTTCCCAGTAAGCAAGATGGAAAAGCTTCCCAGTCCTTCTCTTTCCAAAGCAGCAAGAAATGGGAGGTGCTGTGGAGTCTGAGATGGGAATGAGATCACAGTGTTATGTTCTTGTTCAGAACATGACATTTTTTCTGGTGCATATGTCAAATGAATCAGGCAATGGTGGTGTCAGGAAGATGGATAATGCTGTCTGCAAGGCAGGGAAAGGAGACAGGAAGAGATGTTAAACAAGATGGTATTTATGCCTTTCTCCCTCACTCAGTAGAAATACAAAAGAAATATTAAAAAAAAGGAAGATAAGGTAATAGCAGGAGCAGCCAGATCCCCGTTGTGCTTTTAGGAAGACTCATTCATGCTGTGAAGGACGGTGAGCACAGACCAATAACTGGTGTGCAGGAATTGCCTGTTCCTGGGATGCTGGCAGCTGCTTCTGGTATGTGGGGAGGCATCTGGTTCTAACATCACCCCAGTCCCATGGGGGATGCTCACCCAACACATGACTTTCTACCTCCTTCAGGGTGCAGGGTGCTTTGTGGACCCTCTGTCCACAAAGCAGGTCCCCAGGCAGGTCACCTCTGTCAGAAATTCTCCCTTAGGCATTTATTTCTGCCCTCTTTCCACTGGGCAGGAGGGACAGGCAAGAGTCCACAACCAAGCAAGGCAGGATACGCTGTACCTGTCACTTGGTGCTGGAAAGGAAATCCTGCTTGTGTGACAGACCCAGCTGTGGGTCTAGCCAGGCCCCTGACCTGTGCAAATTTGTTCTGTATCCTGTGGTACATGCTGTAGGAAAGCCAAATCCAGCTGTCCAGAAATGGCAGGATGAGTCCATGTCTTACCAAGCAGGCAGCATCATTTCCTTCCCTGGGGAAAGTTGTTTTTTTGGTTTGCTCTAACATGTTGCTCTGAAAAGCAGCATTGCTGAAGAGTAAGCATGCCATGTGCAAGAGAGTAAGCTGCTGAGATATTGCATTTCATATATTGCTGAGCCACTGGGAGTGTGTGGGGGATGCATTCCTAGCCCTTTCAAACACGATGTAAAGCCCATTAGTGTAAATCACTAATTCCAATAAAAAAGAATAGTTGAGGGCCTCATTTTTCATATCTCGTTTCACACTGTAGGTATACTAAAGTGTTTTAAAAGACCTTGTGGCACTGATAGAGTGGCTAGCTGGTAGCTGGTAGAAGGTTGAGATGTTGCTCTTCTTGGAGCCTCAAGTGGCTTTGAAATTCAATGCGTCTGACCCAAGATACGGCTGTTTGAAAGCAGATGATATATGCGAGGTGGTGAAAAACAAGGCAGCAACTTGAGCTGCCTACGAATGAAGGGATGGTGTTGCAGGTGAAGAACAAAGGGGGCACAGTGGAAAGCAGCAGCCTGAGGGATGGAGTTGGGGACAATATGGGGAAAGGTGGGAGGGCATAAGACACCTTACATGGGGGTGTAAAAGGACAGTACATATCAACACTGATATGTTCAGTGCTGAATATTCATGATATCCATTCAGATAAGTCTCAGCATAGATTATATTTATTTTATAACAGTGAAACTTGACACTAAGTGAACCTCTTCACAGTCTTTACAGTTTGTATCTGTGTACTACATACCATATCTGAGTGTATGTATTTAAAAAGCTACTAGTCACTATGTTTTCATAGCTAGATAATGGAAAGCTGTCTGCTGAATTAAAATACTGTTTTCATTCTTTTGGATTAGATGATGAAATAAAGCTTTAAAAAAATATGAAATAACCCGTAAGAACACTCTCATTTTTTATGTTCCTGTACTGTACTTTATATTCTAGTAATTTCTTCAGAAAAAAAAAAAAGAATCCATGAATGCTTTAAAAATGTTTCAGGAATCACTTAACTTAAGAAACAAAGTAGAAAAATAACTTCACCTGAAACTACGTGGTAATGAGACAACGTCTAATTACCTGCATTGAATTCTTCAGTCAGGCCAATAGGCTAATGAACATCAATACTCTTTCACAAAGAGCCCTGGGATCTCTAATGGCTGTAAGTGGTCAGGGCTTCAGTTTTACATTTCACAATCTGCTTGAAACACATAATCTTGAAACAAAATCTACAGACCAGATCATGTCCTCTGTGCTCTGTGTGTGTGTGTGCGTGTGTGTGTGTGTGCACGCATGTATATGCATATACGCCCTTGAGCACTGCACATCTGGGATGAAATCAAAGGACTTTTGAGTGCACATGTATCCGATTTCTGGCTTGCTGGTAGCCCTTTAAATGTGCTGGGTTTAATCCAGGAAAAACGAGTATTTAAAAATCACACCAGCGAAGGAAAAAATAAACCCCCAAGTTTTATGTACTTGGATGGCAATTTTCTTTGAATATGAATGACTTAATCATAATCAGCCTTAGTGAGAGGTGGCTGATGGAAGTTCAGAAATCTTCTGATGGGAAAGACTTTGAACCTGCCTTTCTCATGTCCTTGGTGTGTGTATTATGCTTCTGAGAAGGACAAGGAAAACAAGCAATTTGCATTGTTGTCAAAAAAATGACGTACTCATTAAGGGGTCTCAAGGCTTCAGAGCAGTATTCTGTAGAGAGAGATTTTTGTGGTGCTAATCCCATCTGATCTCTGAATACAGATTAAAATACCCAAACTCATGGTGTTCCTTGTAGTGTTAGAGTGCTCTGATTTGAGGATTTGCTTCATATCTGGTTTGTATAGGAAATTCCCCAACTTCCTCTGAAATCAATTCCCGCTTTTCTCATTTAATACATTAATAAACGTTCATTGTGTTCTCAGGCAAGATACATATATATAGCAATGCAAGCATGGTACAAGCATTTCTCGCTTCCATTGTAGTAGAAGATGGGAACATGATTTTAGAAACCTAGTTAGAGTGTCTACTTGCAGGAGTGAGGAAGACATGAGTTCCAGCTCCTCTGCCAGAGGCTTTGACAAAGTGCTTTATATCCAATGTGAAGAAAGAATCTGTGATCTCTTGGCTTGGGAATGAGCTGTAATATGGACATTAGAAAATAGATCTAGAAGATGGGCTGTACAGACTTAGGTCCCCTCAAGCCCAAGTTTTTCCACTGTCTGTCAGGGTGCGGTTAACACTGAGTGATTTTATTGCCACCTCCTATGTCTGTGTTTTCCACAGGTGACAATCTAGCATGCCTGGGAATAGCCCATACATTAATCTGGCAGAGACGGTGAGCAAAAGACTGTGTGTTTGGAGAATTAGAATAGTGATTTGGTTTGTCTTTGCCTACTGATAACAGGCTGTCATGGTTTAACCCCAGGTGGCAACTCAGTCCCACACAACTTCTAGCTCACTCTCTCTCAGTGGGATAGGGGATTGATTTGGAAGGGTAAAAGTGAGAAAACTCATGAATTGAGATTAAGACAGTTAATAAAGACAAAAGTAAAGCAAAAGCTGTGCATGAGCAAAGCAAAACAAGGTACCACTTCCCATGGGCAAGAAGGTGTTCGGCCATCTTCAGGAGAGCAGGGCCCCTCAAGCGTAATGGTTACTTGGCAAGACAAATGTCACCACTCCAAATGTCCCCCTATTTTATATACAGAGGGGGACATCTTCTTCCCCCTACTTTATATACAGAGCATGAGATCATATGGTATGAAATATCCCTTTTGTCAGATGGGGTCATCTGTCCTGGTCAGCTGTTCTCTCCCAACTTCTTGTGCACCTACCCCCGTCCTGCTCCCTGGTGGGGCAGTGTAAGAAGCAGGAAAAGCCTTGGCTCTGTGCAAGCACTGCTCAGCAATAATACTGCAGTGTATAATCAACACTCTGTTCAACACAAATCCACAACACAGCCCTATACCAGTTACTATGAAGAAAATTAACTCTATCCCAGACAAAACCAGCAAACAGGCAGAGGCAATTAATCCCCAAAGTGTCAGGCATTTTGCTGTCAGAAACTTGCCTCTCCAGGGGTAGGTAGCAGGAAAGTAGCAGCTTTTCTTTTAGCCTCTGGCACACAGAGGGGAAATCAGTCAGAGAAGTTGGTTGTATTTTTTGGATCCTTCTATTGGTATTGTACGTTGAAATTATACGACACCATTTGCCTGTAATAAATCACTTTGCTGTCTGTTGTGTGATTACATAATTAAATATCCCTTGTCATGGATACACATGCAGGGATTGACTTAGACTTGGCGGGAATTAGGGGTTTGATTTTTTGAACTTCACATTTCCTGACTCCTGTGAAAATCAAATCCAGTTGTTTAATATTGCATTGAGAAATGATTCATGCAAGAAATAGTGTATAGTGAGAAGTACAAACCATTCTTTTAGAGTATTTTCTGTTTTGATTATAATTTACTTGTTCAATAAAGGAAGAGAATTTAGTATTTTTCTTTTCTAATCCTTAAAAAGATGGTGCATTGCACAAGGATAATGATACTTATCTCCTTTGCAAGGTGCTTTGAGATGAGCAGAACGAAATTGCTGGGTGAAGATGAGATGTAAACTCATGTATGTTTTCTGCTGTCCCTGGAGCCCTGGCTGTTCTCAGTAAAATGCCATCACCAGAAGATGGCAGTTCTGTCAGAGTACCCTTGGGTCACCCTGGCTTCGACCTGCACTGGATTACTTAAAACTGGCAGTCGTCCTGAGAGGTGTCACTGGGACTGATGTCAGCAAGCAACGTGGCTGCTCAGAGTTCCTCTGTGCCCTGAGTTCAGGGACACTGAAGCAGCTCTTGCAGCTGACCCGTCCTTGAGCAGCATGGTGTCTATTAGCTTTATTGCTGTTTTGATTGTTTGCAGTTGATTCTTGCTGCTTTCTGCTGAAGTTTAATTCAGTTTGCATTTGGAAGTACAAGAGAACAAATTTGTTGTTTTTATTAGAGGCTGAGCTGCACTGAAGGCTGGATGATGATCCATTGTTCATGTTGTTACAAAATCTGACTAAGTAGGGAAAAAAAGCATAAAGGGAGGGAAAAGTATAATTCAGATTTGCCAAACAACCTGCGAATAGTTAGAAGATTAGCAATTTGGCACTGTTTACTGGAATTAAATGTATCCCTCTTTTCTCTTTATATTAGTGTAATGTGTCACTTCAGTTCCGGATTTTACGTCCTTCGCACACCTCTCACTCCTCCTTCTGTCAATAGGCAGGACTGTGTTCTACTGCACAAGAAATGTAGGAGAAAGCATTTAATGTGGCATCAGAGACTTTCTAATCACCAGTCTCTGAAATGTGCTCATAAGTATCTGCAGTTCACTTATTGAGTGAAGATGAATCACTTCCAATTTGCTTTTATAAATGTGAGTGGTTTCTGTTATTTACACTGTGAAATGCTTGTCAGCAGCCAACTGTAAAAGACCTGAGTGACATTTATGCTAAGTTCTCTCCTTGCAGTCACAGTTGGAGGGAGGGATAAAATTCATTGTGATGCTCTGAAATGCGCTGGGTGAAGTTCTGTTCACAGCTTTAGCTGTTGCTGGCTTAACTCTGTGTATTCATCTTGGGTATGATGCTTAAAGTAAAAAGGAAAACTTGACTATTGCAGATGAGAAAACAATACTAGTGCCACTAAAATCAATGGTATACTTGCCATGAAGTTTGGCTAATCAAGATCATTACCCTGAGGTTTCTCCCTAATTGCAGATGTGTGGGTATGCTTGATGTCTGTAATTTTTTCTATTTCCCACTGCTCTCTAAAGTCTTCTGTCCCCTGTGGGGAACTTATTGCATCCCTGTATAATAGAGACTAGAATCTCAGTCACTAGTGCAAGAAAATATCTTTGAGATCATATTTCATGTGCCTACAGGGGTTTGATATAATCTTCCGATAAGAATGTACCAGACATTAAGCAAATACTACAACTGGTCTTGTCTCTTCCTAATTTAGTGGGATTTGGGCATGCAAACCAGAAGGGAAGAGAGCTTTTTTTCTGAGTGCAGCAATGCATACTCATTTGGAACAATTCAATTCTATTCAAAACCAGCATTCCATGTCTGTCTCAACCTAAAATTCAGCCGGATGTTATAATAGCTTATTGTTTGATGCAAGCACAGACCACCTGCAAAATCAAAGGAGATTTTTGTAATTTCTCCACTGAGAGATAAATGGGAGAAAGTTGTAGTTTATACTTATATACAGATTATGGCATATAATATAAAGATATAACTCTATGTTTACTATAAATAGTATAAAGATGTATTAAACATTATAAATATTAATATACAAATGAAACTCATAAAATTATTTGCACTTTTAATTGTGGGAAAAGCAATCTCCAAATTTACAGTTTTCTTTATCCTTTGCTTCTTTTAACAAACTGAAAAAAAATTGCTGCCTACTTTTCGCTAATAATTTTTGAGAAAGAAAGGTGGGGCAAAACCCAGGGCAACTTTGAAATACATGTCACAATAAAGAAAAATTAGAAAGCAGTAAGATTCTGAATTGCAGAAGTGTTAGGGAAGCTGTTACTGTTTTTCGTTCATGATCTCAAGTGCTTGTAGCCCATTTTTGGCAGACTTGGGGTTTGCCCAGAGATGTTCAATGTATAAATTATGATCTGTGTTGATAAAAGGAAGCATCAAGCCATTCATTGCACCACGATGTCAGGCTTTAGACAGAGGAAGCACTTTGAAAATTCTCGGTTTCCAAAAAAAACAGATTCCAGGTACAATGACAACTTCTTTGAGGTGTTAACTTCATATGGCATTCAGTGGGGTAGCTTCAGAGTAAATGTGTCAATCAGGGGCATTGCCATGAGTAACAGTACAGGGAACACAACACTCAGGCCTGTGAAGCACTAATATCCACTGCTGCTATTTCCTCTTAAGCATCAAAGATGACAGTTTATGTGCGTCTGGTTTCCCGTAGGATCAAAGAGGAATTTTATTTATTTACTTGATCAGAGGCAAAGCAGGCTGTTCTCTGTGAAAGATTTCTCTTTTCTGTGTCTCTCGCAGCCATTTATTGAAATGTCACGACTGAGTGGAAATCAGCTGTAACTGATTCTGGTCACTATGTTACTTTCATAAAATAATAATTAAAATAATCAGTGAGGGCCAGAAGCCAAGTAAGATGAGCACCTGCATTTCCTCTGGGCTTGAGAATGGTGGGGATTTTTTAAAAAATTGTCCTATAAAAAGGAAGAAAAAAGGGATTGTGCCCTAAAAATCACTGCTATGAGGTTAGCAGAAATTTCAGGTTTCGGTGAAAACAGATCTGAGTAGCAAATCTTCTGTTTCAGTCACAGTTTGTGAACTGCCAGGTACTGCAGGCTCTGGTGAAGTTGGTCACACAGTTCCTGAAAACACTGAACGGCTGCAGGATTGGGTCCTGGGTTACTATTTCATTCTAGAGGGGATTTGGTAATGTCGTCAGTCCAGTAAGCTGAATTTTTATGCCATCTTATTTTATTTGACACTAAACCAAAACAGATGTTTGCAATTAACACACATAAAAAGAACAATAATAAAACTGCAGCCTGCCCTTCAAGCACTACACATACTCAGTGCAAAGAGTTTACCAAGTTCTGGTGATTTTCCCTCCCTCTGCTCTAACTAAGACATCCATATTCATCTCACTGAAGACCAAACAAACAAAAAAAAAAATGTTTATCATTCCCTGAATGTTTCTGATGGGCAGCAGTGACTGGTTAATGGAAGATTAACACTGCTCCGGATGCATGCGCGGACAGGACTCTCGCTGCTGAGGAGCTGACCTAAGCATGAAGCTAAAGGGAGGCGATGGCTGTTGCTGCCCTGGGACAGGATGATGTAGAGAGCTTGTTTCTTACCACGACTGGGATCCAGGGCAGCTGGTCCACCCTCCCATTGGGAACAGTGAACAAGGAGCTTGTAAAATACACAGACCAAATGGAAATGACCCCTATTGACTGAAACCAGCTGCATGTCAGACCTCTCACTGTCTCTCTTGATTTGCTATCTCAAATAAATGGATGTGGTAGATGGGGCTATGAAAAGAAAACAAAATAATTTATTCTCCTTGAAGTTGTGCCACACTAATAAGTCTCAGTTTTTACAGCTGAAAAAAAAATGTTTATTTGCAGATTAGGTTTTCCCTCCTTTTTTTTTTTTTCCCTTTGAAAGTCTGCTGTTTAGAATAAGCCATATTTGGTTTCAGAGGTCTTTGACAAATGTAGAGTTGGTAGATTTTGTTAGATATTCATCACATAAAACTGCTGGCTAATGAAAGCTTGTTTATTTTGCATTTAGATTCAGAAAACAAAGTTACAACAGCTTTTGTTGGTGCTTTGGCTTAGATGTGCGTGGTGGCTCAGCTCCATGAAAAAGATTTTAGTGCGTTTTGAAGAAGCATGACATGGAGAAAGACCTGGCTTATTAATGTGTTTTTTCCGATATTTTTCCTAATACACTTCTGGGTAACACCAGTTATTCTGAGCATTGTGAAGAGCTGCTTGCAGTAACCAGGGTAGCACTTGAATCTGGAAATGTCAAGGACAACAGCTGCTCAAATCCTCCCTTTGATAGCCAGGATGTGTTACTGATATGGATATTAGATTGACCTCTGTTCTGACTTTGGAGGTAGGATAGGAGGTACTTAACCTCACTGCCACAGTCACCTTGATCTCTGTTTGAGAAGATTGTCAGGTTGTGACACATGCCATAGTGTAGTTATGGTCTGATAGACTTTCTTAAGGAAACTTCTTAAAAGTCATCAGTCTATATTTCCTTCATGCAAACTGAGGCACTGATGTGTTTTGCAAATATATCTTTTTTAAAAGTCTTATTCAATTGATCATCAGTGAAATAAGTCACCAAATTTGGATTAATGGATCTATTAGAATGTCTCAATGAAATTACCTTCATGACATCTACAAAAACATGTGGGATACAAAAATTTGGGGATGACACTTTAATTTCATCATGTTACTTCTTTTTGCCTTCCACAACCTTCTTTTTTTTTCTCTATTTCTCTTTTTTTCTTTCTCCTTAAGAATTTGTTTTTTCCTCATTCAGAGTTGTACAAACACAGTAGGATTATAGTTTTGAACACAGAAGCCTTTACCTGTGTCCTTGTAGTGTTGCAACAGACAGGTGTTATTTCAATATAAAGCAGATTGAAATTCCCATCTATAGGTTCTGAGTGTCCCAGTAGTCACTCTTTTTGCTTTGAAGACAGAACCAAAATACAATTCAGTCTGGTCAGTTTTCCTCTATTGGCAGATTTTAGTCACATTGGCTTGCAGGATCTTTTGACCATCAGCTGTGACCCAGAGATATTGCTACAGGGAAAGGCACATCTCTGTGCCTCCTGCCGCTGCTGTTTCTTACTGGCTGTTGTATGGTGGCATTTCTTACTGATGAAGTCTCTGCTATGAATTACAAGGTGGTTGATGGTTTATTCAAATCTGGCATCAAGTGAAACCATGGGCCTCCTTCCTTCCATTTTTATCTTATCATTTTCTGATAATTACTTGCATTACTAAGAGTAAATCACTTGATTTCTTTGAAAATATAAAGAGTTGAAGTCTTGGGTGACTGCCTGTAAATAATTTTCTATGTTGAGCCAGATGAAGAACATGGATGCAAAGGAGATTTCCATGGCTTTAGAAGAAGCTTTTCTCCTAGCCAACATCTGTCAGGCTCTACCTTCAGCACACCCTTCGAGGATGCTTGTGATTTCAGTAGTCCAAGGGTAGGATGACACCAGTAGGGTGTTTGTTTGCCAATACAGCTCATGGCTTTGGGGTGACCCTTTAATTGAGCTGAAAGGGAATATTTTTTTACTCTGTGTTTCAGCTATATCCTTAGTACACAAAGGCCCTATCTTGCAGTTGAAAATGTGGCAGCCAATCCCTCTGGCCTTTGGTGGTGCTCAGGTAAAAGTGAAAAAATCCCACTGATATAAAGGAGAGTTTTGCCCTAGTCAGATTCCAGGGCCCAACCCAGTGACATGTGGACTACAAAGCAGAGAGAGGGATTAGCGTTCAATAACAGCATAGCAGACGCTTGAACTTTCCATCAAAGAAAGAGGATCAGGTTGAGGCCACCCTCAATATTTTCCTGTCTTTCTGATGAAAGAACAGGTTGGGTGTTAGTACGCCTGAGTTTGAAAAACACATCGATGCAATATATTTTTCAGTGAGTCTTTTAAATAATATCTGTAGTAAAAACAAGACGGGCACTTTGTTGCACCTTTATTTTAATCAGACATTCATTTTTAAAAGTTACCAGAATACAAGCTTGATGAAGCTAACCCTACTGAGCTGACCAAAGAGGGAAGGATGAGAGCCAGTTATTTTTCCTCAGACGCACAGTAGGAAATGTGTAACTGATAAATTTCAATTCAGATGTTTATATCTTTAAATATTTACAGTGTAAAACTAGACTAGAGCCCAAGAATATGTTCTTTCTCAAACTGAAATAAGATGCCTTTTATCGAGGGAACAGCAAGAAAAATGCCTAAATAAATCTCAAAGCACAAGGCACCATTTCTACAACAGCAGAAATCTTACTCTGATTGCTCAGATCACAATGTGTAAGTGTTGAATTTTTTGCCTTGTTCTGTTCCAGAGACTGAAGGCAGCACTGACTCATCATCCTGCCGCCATGTCGAACGGGAATATGAACACCATGGGCCACATGATGGAAATGATGAGCTCGCGGCAGGACCAGACGCCACACCACCATATGCACTCACATCCTCATCAGCACCAGACACTGCCACCTCATCACTCATACCCGCATCAGCACCAGCATCCGGCGCACCATCCTCATCCTCAGCCTCATCACCAGCAGAACCATCCCCACCACCACTCTCACTCGCACCTTCACGCACACCCAGCACATCACCAGACCTCACCGCACCCCCCGCTGCACTCAGGCGGACAAGCACAGGTAGACCTTCATGTCATGCTGCATTGCTGAGTTTTGCTGTTGTGTGGAGTTAAAGCCTGATCGCTGTACTGTTTCTTCTTGCATGCATGTCTTATTAGATACAAATCCCTCAGGCTGTTCGTAAATGTCTGCTAATGGTGATGGGGAAGCTCAAACTTTATTCAGAAAATGGAGTGAAGCAACAACTTGTTTTGCTGGTTAATTTATTAGACATTTGTAATATCTTACTTTATAAGGAGCTCCAAAGGCTTTTCGGTGCTCTGAGCTCTGCAGATTGCCACATATCCTTTTATGGATGAGGTTTATTACAGAAATTGGCAAATTATATATGTTGCTTAATGTGCTTGAACCTGAACTTCTTAGGCCAAGATTTAAAAATCTGTATGAGTTCTACCTGCAGAAATATGTAATGAAGTCTTTAGTGAAATGAAATGGCACTGGTGTGTTTGGGGGGGGTGGCGGTGTTCAAGACTGGAGATAGTTGAGGGAGTTCTAATGTAAGATACACTGGCTTAGAGGAAAAGATTAAAGGATCCAGGTCCTGTGAAGGGGACAGACATCTGCCAAGATTAGCCGAGGGTGTGGGCAGTAGTTGGTGCCTGCTGTGACAGGAGAAAAAAGATGGTGAAGCCAGTCCCAGGAGAGAGATTTAAGTAAGAGAACCTAGACTTGTATTCAGATGACAAGTCAGTGAAGGTCTCCACTGAATAAGACGGAGAACTCAATTTTTGGACCAGGTATATTTGCTTCAGCAATTTGTATAATTCGATATCTGAACTGAATGTTTTTTGAACTAATGAACTAGCGAGCATGAACTTTAGCAGAGTAATTTTTAAGAGGAATTCTATTAATTTCTTAAGATGGTAGGCTTCTGCATCAGGATTTCACAAGAAAAATAAAACTCTAGGGGCAGTGACTGTAATATGTCAGGTCTGGGGAGCAAAGTTAAGGAAGAAAAATGGGCAGTGCATAGAATGTGAGGACAAAGAGGAGTGCCAGCCATAAGAAGTTCAATCTCCGAAGTATTGTGTTGCTTGCAAGTACCTTTCAGACAAGCTCTTTGAAAACATTAAAGAAAATGAGAAGAGTTGGCTGACATCCCAGTGTCCCACAACATTAACTATTTACTGACATCTAGCTTTATTACTGCAGAGTCTGCAAGCACGTGGGATTTCCCTAAAGCATTTGCTAATGTAAAATGAATTGTCAGCTTTAGAGAAACAGTCTAAGATAGCAGCAGACTCCCCTGTGAGAAGATATCCAGAGCTTTCCTAAGTTTAGTTCAGTTTTTACTTTGTGAATTCAATTATTTTCCCATCTGTTAATGAATTATTTTCCTTGGAGTTGTTTAAAAACTCCAATAAAAAGACATCTCATAAGAGAGAAACCAAAAGTAACCTGATTGCTGTCTTGGAGATCCCTGAGAGAACAAGGATAAAGTTGTTCTTAGCAGACTGAAGACTCCATGGAGGAGATGGGGGAAATAACTTAACCTTTCTGAAGCTTTTAAAACAAGGGTAGTAGTACTGACACTTCATCGAGCTGGGAGAATAAACATGTTAATACAGCTGAGGGCATCAGACCCTACAGTATGGAGCACTGCTGCAAAACATCCACAGCACCACTTTTAAAAGGGGAGGAGAAAACAGCTACCAGAGAAAAAAAATGTCACAGTTTTAAGGATAAGATCAGTGAGCCAGTGGTCCTCATCTGGACCCACTTGAGCAGGTCCATGACTTTTTTACGCAGTTAGGACAGCCTTGATTTCTTGTGCTTTGTATTCCCTGCTAGCTAGCCACTACAAAAGACTTGCAAGCAGGCAAGAAGAGATACAGGCACCAGGGTAGGTGGACTGACTGGCAGTCACAAAGTCTCATCCTGTGTCCCAGCACTACACAGTCCCTGGCGCTGGGTCTGTGCAGTTAGATAAGCTTTGCCATGCACAGCATGTTACTGGAGGCAACAGACCCCAAGAGGGATCAAGGAGGTCTTCACCTTGTCTATGGGTGGTAAGTGTCACCAAAAGGATGGAAATGGAGGGTGATGGAGTAGGAATCCTAGGGTCAGAGGCTTCCCTGGGCAGCAGAGCTCTTGCTGTGCATCTGTTCACATAGTGGGAAGGCAATAGTGATTTCTGAACAGATGCATTAGAGGGGAGAAAAGAAGGGCTTGCTGAGTAATAACCACATGGTTATTACTTTCAAAGCTCATCCATAGTCCCCATGGTAATGGCTTCTTTGGGGATCTGATTGCTCCAGCAGACGTTAATTTTATGGTGCAATTTACTAATTATTAATCTCCTTATTCTTCTGAGACAGATTCTTCCATTCCAAACCACCTGCCAAATGACAGCATGGTCCACGCTGCTGTAAACCATGTACTCCCATGCCTGGACTGTTGTTATTCTATACTGCACCCTTCTGTAATGTCAGAATTCATTTCATGCTTTTTGGCTACCATTTTGATACACAGGAGCCCAATGAACTATGCTTTCATAGAATGAGTGAATGGGTATTAGTTTTGTGCTAAGTTGCAAAGAAAAGAAAGAAATACAGTCTCAAGCATAAAAGTAGAAATCACCTTCTGACAGGTATCTTTCTGAGAAAGTGAGATATTTTATCAAGTTATAGCTATGTTGCCTCAACTACTACAAAACTTATACTATTATTCTTGTGTTGATCCTGTAAAGATTTCTTCATATTAAACTTGCCAGAGTGATAGCTTAAGCAGAGTAGGGGTTTAGATGCCATTTCATTCTCTTAGCTGTCCTACCTTTGTCTTCATTATGGATGTGTGATTTGCACCCTCTAGAAAACCAAAATCAACCTAAATTTTGATATTTAGTTAATGTTCTTTCTTATGTTCCTAGGCAGGGCAGTGAAATCCTCCTAGAGAATGATGCTTAGACAGTTACTAAGACATAGCCTAACAGATTTCAGGGTTAAGAGCTATCAAGTAAGAGTCAGTTAATTATCCCATGAGACATTATTGGTGGAGTAATGGCAACCTTTATAATTAATATCTGCCAGAGATGGAGAGGAGATTCTGTTGTTCTGAAAATGCGCTGTGACTACCCAGAGACTGCCTGGTGCATTCTGAAAACATAATGACTCACTAGTTATTCAGGAGAAAATGACCATATGAAGAGTATAAAGAAAAATAAAGAATTGTATAGTTACTTTTTTCTGCCTTTTTACCAAACAGAGTTAAGAAATAAGAATTTTTAAAGCTGAATGAAAGAGGAGAAAAAAAGGATAAGGAAAGATAAATAACAGATCTCTGAAGTCTAGAAAGGTGTTGTGTGTGAGAAAATGAAAGGCCTTTGATGAGATGTTGACATTAAAAGGCATTTCTGAGACCTCTGCGCTCAGACATACTGCTAAAGAGGTGGCATGCCTGGCCCTGGTGGACAGGGAGCAGCTGGAATCCCTTGGAAATGATCTCCCAGCGGAAGCCTGTGGATGCTGGTGGGAATGGGGGCTGTAACCAATGCTCCTGTGCAGTGCTGGCCAGCAGTCCTGTGCGGTACTGGTAGCTGTGCCTACTGCAGCTGCCATAAACCTGGGACTCCAACCTCCAATGTGGACAGTGTTGGAGATTTTACCAGCTAACTTATGGAGTTGATGCAAGCTGAAATTGTAAAAGTCAGTCAGAAAATGCAGGGTGGCTTATTTATTTTTAGAAGTTATTTTTTAAAAGCTTTTTTTCTGCTCCTGTGAGAGAGATTCCCTTACTGTGCAACACAGAGCTGGGAATAAATTCAGCTTTATGCAAAACGCATTATCAGATGCACAGAATAATTACACATAAAATTGCCACCATAATTGCCACAAGTCAGCTGAGGGAGGGAGCAAACTAGATTCTAGACAGAAAAGCGACCTCAACTTCGCAAGACTCAAGACGATAGTATCATTTTAATTGAGACAGACAGAGGTGTTAGGAAAACACATGTTAATTGCTGCAATTGAAATTCAGGGCTCAGTCTGACAAAGCACTGAGTACATCCACTCCCTGGAGTCAAAAGGAAGCACCTTGGAGGTTTGGGTCCCTGCCAGAACAAGAGGGTTAATTTTGAGTCAACAATTCAAGTTTCCAGACTGTTCCAGACTGTGCAGGAGTGGCAGCTGCAACGTGAGCAGCAGCAGAAGCTCCCACTGGGTGTAAGCAATAGGACCCATGGGTCGGGTTCCCAAACTCCAAGCAGAGGGAGAGAGAAGGTCTCTCCAGAGCCCCGTAGCCCAGGCACCACAGAGAGGCAGGGAAGTAGTCCAAAAGCTGGCTGTTCCCAGGCAGCTGAACATTAAATCTGACGCTGATTCCTGACAGGGACATGGAGCACAGTCTACATGGGGCTGCCCCTACCATGTACCTTTTCTGTAATATCATGGGCCAGTTACTCTCAGGAGCAGGATCAATACTCTCCTGCACTTGAAAAGGCATAAATACATATTTTTTCATAGTTTTGTAGCAGTGAGCTGGATGCGGTATGTGTCTACTGTCAAAGCCAGGCTATTGAATAAAAATGGGTATAGTGTCCACAGGGGTCTAATGGAAATGTCTAATAAGAGGAATATCCCTTCTCCACATACTTCAGGGATATCAAAACACAGGTTCAAGTTCAGGTACCTAAATCCTTTCTTTGTCCCTAGCTGAGGGGCAGTGAGGTCTGCTGGCCTTCTGAGATCCCAGCCCACAGCTTCCCAGTTCCACTCAGGTGCAAAGAACTCTGCAGCTTCTGTCTCCAGAGATTGTAAAGTGTGAGGCAGAGATGGTAAAGCCTGGGAAATAGAAATGGTCCAAAATTTTGGAGGCAGCTGGGGGAAAAAAAGAGAGAGACAGAAATAAGGCCACTACAGTGCTCTGCTTTGATTAAAATAGGTCCTGAGAGAAACTTGGCATTTCAGGTTTGAAATAGGTGGTGACAGAGAATGCACCTAAGTGAATATTTTTAAACTAACTGTAAGGGGAAAAAATGTTCCCTACTAATATTCAGAGAATTGTTTCAAAAAAATCTGCCCTTTGACCACAGTAAGGATTTGCCAGCAGATAATTTCAGTGGCATCTGGTACAGCTTTCAACGCACGTCTGTTGCAGACCTTGTCGAGGAGCAGGCTGTGTGAGATTTCCCTTCCCATTTCAGGATCCCCCTCTGTAACTTCCCCCCATTGCCACCCCCTGAAAAACCTCTTCTTCCCCTCCAGGTTTCGCCAGCAGCACAGCAGATGCAGCCCACACAGACGATACAGCCGCCACAGCCAGCTGGAGGTCGCCGGAGGAGAGTGGTGGATGAAGACCCGGATGAGAGGAGGCGGAAATTTCTGGAAAGGAACCGAGCCGCTGCCACGCGCTGCAGACAGAAGAGGAAGGTCTGGGTGATGTCACTGGAAAAGAAAGCAGAAGAGCTCACCCAGACAAACATGCAGCTTCAGGTGCGAGCCACTGTCTGCACCCCTGAGGACACAGAGGGGCTCTTTGTGCTCAGAAGGGCTGGCAGTGCCTTTGGGGCTGCCCCCGCACAGTCAGCTCCTAGCGGGAGCTCAGGCATAATCAGTTGGTTAATCAAGATGTGTGTGCTTCAATTAAAGAAATAATTACATTTTAGCAGGATAAGCCAGGAAAAAGCTGTCTTGGGATTTAGAAACCTTCACTAGATGAAGTTGTATTTATTTTCTTTTCTTGTCACCGCTTTTTGTGGGGATTTATTTTTTTTTGAAGTGCCATTAACTCAACTGTAAAAGATTTCTTCAGAGCAGGACATGTAGCTAAACCCTCATTCAAAGCCAGCAAGATAGAAGCATAAATAGATCAGTCTACTAGTAAGGAAAATGAACTGGATGGATGAAAATACTCTGAATATGATAATAAAAGCCTTTCTTACAGTGCTGCCCTTCTTATGGTGGGCACAGTACTTTTGCCTCATGCAAAGGTGTGCCTGTGTGCTGCCTAGGGCGGAAAAACTATTTGTATAATGGCACTCCTCAAAAAAATTCTCCTACAAAACACAGGGGTGTGAGCAGCACCCAAGCACCGAATGCAGTGGAGCAGTCCTGCCACCATGCCCCTGAGCATGGCAATGTGCCCTTTGCCCCACAGGTCTGCCCCCCTGGCCTGGTGCAGAGAGCCAGAGTATTTCCCAAGAGGATTATAATATTGCCTTGAGTATCTCTGGTGCTGTGAAGTTAGTTCATTTATCAGTTTATGTCACCAAATCTGGAAACCAGACTGCCTTCAGAAGTTATAAAATAATGTCACCAGCTAATATTAACTTAAACCCAGCACATAAGCACTGAGTGCCTTTTTTGCTCAGTTCTTCCAAAGTTGTGGAGCAGTTTTTGTGTTCTTGGGTTAAAGCTTTGCAGAAGAGCCTGGTTTAAGCTTAGTTGCAAACCAAACTCTCTCTTTTTTTTTCTAGAACGAGGTTTCCATGCTGAAAAATGAGGTAGCACAGCTGAAACAGTTATTGTTAACACATAAAGACTGTCCGATAACAGCTATGCAGAAAGAATCACAAGGATATTTAAGTAAGTAGCTGATATGTTTGCGCTGTCTCCACACTCCTCACAGGAAAGCAAAGCTTCCAATTCTTCCCTCCAGAACCCCTTGTTGGTCATATTATCACTTGAACCTGTCTTCTCAAACATCATCCGAGCCATCCAATCTCCTGCCCTTATTTATCCAGCCCTGCTCAAAAACAAAAAAGCCCCGGTTTTCATCCCACACAGCAGAGCTAGTCTTCCCCACCCCTCCCTCCGGCAAGGAGATGCACATGGATGGACGCTCACTCCCCTGTGGAGGAACCCGCTTGAACTCACAGCTCCAAACCTGCAAGAGTCCTCCTGGGCACAGCGCTACCAGAACCTTAAAATAACTCTCAAAAGGAAAGTTAAAAAGGAAAACATTACAGTCCCCTCCAGTGAAAATGGTACTGTGCTCTGACAGTGGCACAGACCAGGCCTGGCGCAGGTTTTCAAGGTTTGTTAACTCTTTTTTAACTCTTATCTTTCTTTTTTTTTTTTTCCCCCTAAAGAATTCTCAGTTAATGGAGACACTGAATCAGTTCTGTCTAGTTGATGCATTTTATGAGTGTGGCAATTTAAGGACAAATCCTTTGGCTCTAGAACAGTTCAGAAGAGCCTCCGGATTAATACTTGCTAGATTGCGACATTCTCTTAAAATAGAGTCCATTTCTGTCTCCTTTGCATCCCTATGCATCTATCTCTTTAACAGTACTCAAAGAAAAAAATACATAATTGCATTACATGCCTATCAACTGTTGTTCAAATTAGATTTTCTGTGCTGCAGTGCACTGCACTCTAATTTTGATTCCTGCTAGAGCAAATAAAGCATTTAAGCATCCCAACTGATTTTAAAGGCCTTAAGATAACGGAGTTTTTAACCCAACGTTAGTTTTCATAGTCATTAAGGTTTTGGACTTCTTTCAAGGTCTCAGTCCCTGAAGTCAGGTTGATATCAGAGGAGCTGGCTTGAAAAAAATAACAAAAACTAAAAAGATCAGAAGACAGAGAGTGTTGGATAACTGTGTATTTGGAAATCATGGGACTTGTGCATGTCTCAGGTCTTTAGTATTTCCAGGAGTGTCATCCAGCCTGGGCTTTTTACTCAGATGGAAAAATGAATGTGTGTTGTCTCTGTGCCCTCACCCCCTTCCCAGGTCCTGAGAGCAGCCCTCCTGCGAGCCCGGTCCCAGCTTGCTCCCAGCAGCAAGTCATCCAGCACAACACCATAACGACCTCCTCCTCTGTCAGCGACGTCGTGGGAAGCTCCACTCTCACCCAGCTCGCCAGCCACAGAACAGACATGAACCCCATCCTTTAAAAGTGGTTGATCAGAAACTGCTAGGGGAGTGTGGTAGCGTAACAAAGCGTCCTCTCTGCTAAGGACATTTGCAACTGTAACTCAAGCCTGGAAGATTCCTCAGTTCTTGAAAGACTCTGGCTATTCATTTTTATAGTTATTAAAATGTCTTTTATACTTAGTTACAGAAAAGGGAGTTATGCAATTAATATGCTATCAGCTTGAGAAATGCTTTGGTGCTTTCTCCATTTTTTGGGTACCATTTACTTGTTTATAAACCTAACTGTTTCTGTACATAGTCATGTTTTCTTCTCACAAATCTATCCTGAAGCCTCAGAAATAAGAAGCTGTGTTAAACCACAGCTTGTTAGTCAATGTGAGGCATGAAAAGTATTAAACAGAGTCATACATAGGTAACTAGGAGTAATTAGGCTATAAATACAGAGAGAGGGCATCTGCTGACAGCATAATAAAAAAGAGTTAGCCTTGTGCTATCAGCAGACCATGTCTTGCATTCAGAACCTCTTTTAAAGTGGTTATATAGGATGTGGCTATCAGGACAAAATCAAGCCCAAATAACATGCTCTTTTGTCTAGCCCTCCCCCTTTTCTCTCCCCAACCCTGGCCTTTTTCTCCTGCAGCTGTTGTCACACCTTCCTCTTCCCTTCCCAAACTCCTTTAATTCCCCAGCTTTTTTTTTTCCTTCTTTTTTTTTTTTTCATTCCAAGGCTTTCTTGCTTCCCTCTTTTCCTCAAAGAATCATAATGAACAAGCAAAAACTTCAAACCCACCTAAAAACTGTTGGCACGGCTGCTGCTTTCACTAGCTCTTCACCCGCAGTTGTGCTGTGCTGAGCATTTGGCTTTTAAAAAACAGAAGTGCTCCTGATTTAGTGTTTTTAATAAACAGAGAAAGGGAAAAGCAGTGCAGCCACAGGTGAAGCAGGATGGAATGCCAGCTGTGTTGATGCTAGCAGCCCTGTAAGCTTCTGTGGTACAGTACAGCATAGTGAGCAACACCTGAGAATCACAGCAATTCTTTTGCACTGCCAGTCATTAATGTAGAAAAACTCATGTAGTATATAATAATTTGGAAAAGTTCTGTTCCCTACCCTGGTTGAATTGTTCTAGCAACGAAAGCTAACAGCCTCAGGCTTCATGGGCTATAAATGAGAAATAAATCAGCATAATGGTTTTGACCAGTTGGAAAATGCCATTTTTAATTCCCAGGCAAAGAACCTACTCTCTGCAGGCATTCCTTTAAACGTTCACCGAGCTGGCAGACAGCAGTGTAGCTTCACTGACTTTAATGGCACTTAACGCCTGTTTGCTGTGGGTAAGGAATTGTTCTTTAGGACGCTAAATAATTTTTAGAAGGCATGCAGTGGCTAAAAAGTGCTGCAAGAATGCCAAGTCCCACTGCGCTTGGGATAAAATACGGTCCTGCAAAGAGGGTCTGGAAAAGAGCCTTATGCCACAATTAGGTTTTTTGTTTGGACTCTGAGCCTGCCCCTCAGCGCAATTGATTTGCATCCCTGAGTGTTCCCAGTGATTGGTGGGAAAATTGGACAGACATGATGCCAGTTAATTATGCTGCCTTGCTGTATATTGGGACCTGATTTTGCTCTCAAATCTGTCAGGAGCAAAATCTCCCACTGCTCACCCAGGGAGCGGGCTCCAAGCTGGTGAAAAATGTTCAAAACATTGCACCTTTAATAGCAAAATTCACATTATTCCCAGCAAATCCTCTAGCCCTGAACACACTTTGTTCTGAAGTGGAGTTCTCTTTCTCAAAGACTGTGTCTTTGGTTTTTAGAGGAGTTGTGGGTTTTAAGAAGGTGGGTCTTCTCCATGAGGGAAGGAGAGTGAAATAACTGAGGAATGAGGAGGCACTGTAAGGAGCAGGGCCTGTCTGGAAGGGAAAGCAAAATTCTGAGCATCATTCATTTCCAAATTAATTCTTATCCTGGTAACTTTTTATCAGTATTCTTTTCTTTAACAGCTCACTTTCTTTTTATGCAAATACATTCAAAAGAAGAAGGTTTTTAATGTACAGTGTAAATCTTGACTTGATTATATAGTCTAAGAACCAAAAAAAATGACGAAAAAATACAAATGTAAAGGATTTTCTATTATATTTTAGACAAACATATACTTTTAAAGTGTTTTAAATACCGAATCTATAATTTTTTTTAATGTCCAGTTGTAATAGCTAAATGGTTTTGCTTCATCGCAGCTCCCAAGGGAATTTTTTTCAAATATGCAGTTGAGCAAAATGTTCCAGCTGAGTATCCACTATGTAAAAACACCAAATAAGCATTTCCCATGCATCTGAATGTCATCATTCACCATCAAAAACGAAATTTGCATTGCAGGGTTAATTTAAAAACTTTCCCTCTATATGGGCAGCACTTAAATACATTAAAAAATAAACATCAAAATTGTTGGTAATATTAGAATACCCAGTTGAGCTACACTGCACTAGAATTATGGTTTAGCTTCATTTTATTCAGTCTCCTCATTTAAAATATTTAGCTGTTAAACTGAAAGCCTCTACATTAAAAAGAAAAAAAAAAGGAAAAAATACAAAAACCTTGCCTAAGTTTTGTTAAATTCAGCAACTTGACAGTTTGACTGATGTGTATTATATATAGCTCAATTATTTCTTTTTTTAATGCTAACTAGGCAAGCCAACCACACATGTTGGCCTAAATGTGTAATTACAATGAAATGTCTCCTCTCTATACTATTGGCCTTTAGGTATAATCCTTGCTAGTGATGTGGAAATAAGTAAAGGATGAAAAGCTATTTGCTATTGCTTCTTGTAACTCTGTCGCAGGTTCGCAGGCCAAGACAACACGCAGCATATTTATATCAGCTGTATCATCGGGAAAAGGACCAACAGTACCAGGCACCTTATATTATCCGTCAGATTTGCTTCCACATTAAAATGCTCTTGTTTTCCAGGGGGATGATCCTGCAGCCTTTCCTCAAGCTGCTGGTCTGGCTGGGCACTGGAGACTGTCTGAGCAAGGGCTGTGGCAGAAGCCCCAGCCTCTCTATCCCCAGGATGTCCCTCTGCCATGTGGTCAAGTGGCAGCAGCCTCTTCCTAAGTGCGTCACTCTAAATGCATTTGCTAGGCTCTTTCCATCAAGGAGGAATCCTGCTTTTCCACAAGCTACTTCTGGAGACTGCTCTGCTTTCCTCTTGCCCTGCCAATCCAGCTTGTTGCTGGGCTCACTGGGCTCTGTGCCCTATCCCACTGCCAGCGAAGGACAACTAAGACAACTTCCATCATCTGCTCTCCTGGGCGCTCACAGGGTGGTGAGCCTTGCTTAGGAGGAGCTATTTCTGTAGACAGCATCTCTTGTCATGTGATACTGGAGGCACGTTGGAAATCTCAGCCACGGACAACTGCAATACTTTGATTGGAAAGAAATGATGCTGTGATCCAGCTCCTTCATCCCCAGTCCCCTTTCCCCAAAACAATTTATGCAAGCCATATTCATAATGCTGCCTGTGGGAGACAAGTAGTTTGTGTGCTATCATGGTGTGTTTTATAAGGACAACGATGATGATGATGATGATGATGATTTATGGAGAATTTCACACTGTTGGAAGTTAATTCCTGCTATGAAGCTAAATGTCTGCTGCCCATCTTCTGAATAGTGGAAAGTCAATGGTTCAGTGCCTCAGTGCGTGTGGATTTAGTGTTAATGACTCAGTCCTGTTAACTAACAAGCCAGCTATAACTGTTGTAAAATGCCCAACTTTTGAGGATTCATATTTTTTTAAGCAACAATATTTAGTGTTGAAAACTAGCCTTTTAGTTTAGGCAAAATGTGCTTTTTAGCAGCTAATACCTTTTTTAAAAAAAAAAAAAAGTATAGAGTGAATTTATGAAAATTCATGAGGACCAAAGCAATTTTAAAACAGGAATTTATTAATTTAGTATTCGCATAGAATTTTATGAAGTATTTATTAATAAATGTTATTTTAACACATTCCATTTGAACAGTATTCTTGTACAGAAACTGTTGGGGTTTTTTTAAAGTTACAATATTAGTTTTGCAATAAACTACTCTAGGTGTGTGTGCATCTTAATCTTTCAGGGTCTCAAGCAGAAGTCATCCATCTAAGATGGAAATGCTTGCTGAGGTCAGTTGTACAGAAATTCCTAGAATTAAATGTTTTCCTTAAAGCAGCATCTGCTTTTTTTTTTCTTATCTTTTTTTTGTGACAATGAAACAAATTATAAGCCTTCAGTTTTTTGCCTTTTTATTGGAACATGTGCTCTCTCATTCTAGAAAGCATGAGTCACCATATAACTGGAAAGCCTGTCTTTTTTTTTTCCTGCCTTTTTTTTTAAGGATGATTTTCTACATCACCACAGAAGATCTAACCCCATCCTTGTTTCTTTTCTAATATCACATAGTAAGTTGCACTATTCTGCCTTAGCATTGCCTCTTCTGTCCTCTTACTAAGCAGTGTTCCTTAGATTTAGACCATTGAAACTCCATTATACATCAGAGAAAATTACTGGAGGGGGAAGAAGAGAAAAAAATTGATCTGTAGACATAAAACCTAAACTGTGCCTATAAAACAAAACCCGTTACAATTAATTAGTATCTTATTTCCACATTTCAATTATTTATATTATTTTAAAATTGCACTTTAGCTCTTGCTCTCTTTCTTGCTCTCCCTTGTTGAATCATTTATGAATACTCTAGTAAAACTTTTGCACCAGGTACATTTATATGCTTTCACTGGTGGCATATCTACAACTTGTCTCTCACACCTGCCCAAATGGAGAAGCTGAGACCAGCCAGTCTGCAGTGTGACTTAGACTTTACACCCTCTTCATGACAGCATATAAATGTTTTATTATGCAAAGTGT
This sequence comes from Lepidothrix coronata, assembly GCF_001604755.1. NCBI lineage: Eukaryota > Metazoa > Chordata > Aves > Passeriformes > Pipridae > Lepidothrix > Lepidothrix coronata. The sequence goes on along the minus strand of NW_016690450.1, from coordinate 624,056 downwards.
GCGATGTGAGGCAGCATCTTAGCTACATTTATAATCTCTCATCCTAAGAACCAAAGTGTCCTGTATATTGTAAGGTCAGGAGACTGGCTCTGTTGTGCATTCTCATGCACTTTGACTGTTGTCCAACTCACAGTAGCTGCAAAGCTGCAGTGATAACAGTGGCCATACTATGTATTAGAGTTCTGAATCAATAAAATATATTGCCTTATAACTTCACTAGGGACAGCACCTTTAAAAAAAAAAAGAGACAAAAAACTTCTAAGGACAAACAAAAGCAATAAGATCTCAAGTGATTTGAACACACACACACACAAAAAATCATTTTTTTAACATCTCACTGCAAAGAAAAAAGAGACTGCTTATATTTGTAATGTCTTTTTGGTTTTTTTTTCCAGAGCTTACAGTTATCTCAGTTTTATCAGTGGCTTTACACTTAAGATCTAAATTCCTCACCATTATTGGTTTTCCATAGCTTTCAAAATGACTTTATAGCAAATCCTAAACTGCATGAGGCCAAAAATGTCAGTGTTCACACACACTCAGAGACAAGATTGATTCTCTGAGTGGAAATCTGATCCTTTCCCAGGCCCTTCTTGGACTGGAATCAATAACTGCAATTCGCTATATTTAGACCAATGTGTAATACCTGGGATCAGGATCTCCAGTTCTATATTTATGCAAATTAAATGTTAGTATTGTTGAGTTTCACCTGGTGGAACTGCTCACAAAGCCCATAGTCATAGCCTGCCATCTGATGCCATGAAGGTCTTAGACCCAAATATCTTTCTTGACTAAAAATATGTGTGACAGCCTTCTGAACAAAGACTGAAAGCTCCTTCTGGCTTTGCAGGAACTGCAGCAGTGTCAAGGAGCAAGGGAGGTAGGAGAGTTGATAGGGCATTTCAAGGGAAATATTTTCCTTGCTGGAATTTAGGAAATTCCAGAGAAACTTTTTCCCCACCCCTCGGAGCTGAGATTACAAGGAATTCCTTGTCAGAGATTACCTTTAGCACGCTTCCACAAGACAAACTATTTTGCACGAAAGGTGTATTCACTCTTCTGAATAAGAACAATTGCCACTGAGAATTTTGCCAAGGACTTTATCATTGGGACCCAAATGTTTCCCAGCCCATGGCTGTGAGCTCTGTACCCCTCTCTCTGTAACAGCTCTGTTCAAACACTGGGTAGCACTCATTGATAAATGTTGCTTCTTTGGACTATTGCCATTGTCCTGGTTTAAGGAACTTTTAGCACTGCTTGGAGTAAGCCTAAACTATCGAAGTTTATATATAAATATATATATATATTATATTACAAAAAGGTGCTGTCACAGTAAGTTTTGGGCTTGAGGTTGTTTGTATTGTATGCAAAGGTTTTGTGTTTGTTTGTCTGTTTGTTTTATTCTGTAAAGAAACCACCTTCCTTACAGGAGGGAGATACTTTTTTTTTTTTGGTACATAAATGTAAATACTTGCTGCAGCATTTAATATGTTTAATTTTATGTTAAGCTTTTTGTTGCATTGTGAACCCATTATTGTTACAAATGGACAATGAGTTCATTGAGACTGTTCAACTAGGTCAGATTTTTACATCTCTTTCTAGCTAGAAGAGACAGGAATTTTGTGCATTTGTACAAATGTTAATAATATCACTGCAATTCCAGTATAATAAAGCACTCAAATACAAATAGTTCCAGTAGTTTGTCTATGTCTATACTCCAGACATTTTACTGTACAGATAACTCCTGCAATTAAACCAAACTACTCTTCAGTGATTATGAGCTACAATCCCTCATCTCCCTCCAAATTGGAGGAAGACCATGGTGCAAGGCATACTCCTGTCTGGCAGCAGGAATGAGGAGCCGTGCAGATCTTACAGCTCACCGCTGTCCTCCAGCAGCTGAGGTGACTTTGTAAGAACAAGTTCTCTGAACCTTTTCCAAGCAGGGAGGCTGCAAAGCCTCAAACAAAAACTTATGTGGTGGAGCCTGACGTGAGGTCTCCACATAAGGATGAGACAAGCTGTTATTTTACTTTTCCTTGCAGCTGGAGTGTGCTTGTATCAAAATACACTCTATGCTTGTTATCCCGCCAACCTCGCCTCTTGCCAAAAGCTGCCTGGAAATGGATTTCCTGCTGGGCTAATTAGCTCTAATTGTGATGCCCCTGTTATCTTGCCAACCTCATTTCTCACTATAAATTGCTCCAATACAGACCTTGGCACAATAATGCGTAAACTGTAATCTAAAGTTAGTTGGGATGAGCCCATCTCTCCAGTGGGAATTAGATTAGCTTTAGATTAATGCAACTTGATGTCTTGCTGGCAGTCCCAGAGTGATGGCCTGACCCAAGTGGTGCAGCCTCAGTGACAAGGACCAGCCTACCTGCAAGCACTCAGTGACGGTGTCACGCTGCGGGATACCAGCCCCATGCGGCATGACCATGCTGCTCCCTTGGGGGCCCTGGCACAGGCACAGCTTCTGCTGCTCTCCCCCCTGGCTTTTAAAAGGCTAAATCTGGCCAAGAGCATTCACCCTCCTAAAATGGGTAGGAAAAGGCAGAGCCATGCCCTTGTTCCTATTCTCCCTTTGTAAAAGCGGGAAGATGGGGCAGTGCAGACTCCCTCTTTAAGGGAGTACAGCAGAGGTTTTCCCTAAACATCAGAGCATGGCATTAGCTGGATCCATTTCTGAGGACATGTATTCCAGCATCCTGTTTAAAGCAGGGATGTCATGCCACTGCTTAACATGTATTTATACGGCAGGGCTCTTGCTCCAGGGCCAAATTCTGAAAGAGGATCCTCATATCTGTAAAAATAGGTGCCTCTTATGAAGATGTATCACAGGATAACTTTATTGTCCACAGAGTTATATTTACACCTGACAGCATGAGCTAAGCAAGATGTATTCAGGCTGAGGTAACACTGCCCTTTACAGCTGATTCATGATTTCCCAAACCTGATCACAGTATTTGTTCCTCTTCCAAGGAGTCCACCGTTACTATTGCTCTCTCTGGGCTGCTCTGGACATTGTAACAAAGTTATTACTAATGAGAAAATGTGAGTGCACACTCTTTCCCCTCTCCTTTGCAGGGAGGCAGCCAGAACTAGACTAAGACGAGGTCATGCTGCATCAGCAAGAACGTTGCCCCAGCTTATGCTAGTCAGAGCAATGGTAGAGAGAGACTCTCTCCCTCTGTGGCACCAGCCCCTCATACTTTGGTTGAACCCACTTTGCCCCTCAACCTGTCCCCAGCTTTCTCCTGAACCCAGTCTGAGCCTCAGCTACTTGCTGTAAGTGCACTCAAAACTAATGGCAATGTAACACAGAGTTTCAGTAGGGATGATAAGCTAGCACAGAGGGCACTGTAGGTACCCAAAGGCATTGGCACGAATCAGGCAGCATAACAGCAACAACAGTAATTTGAAGAAAGCAAATAGCTCCCCAAAGAAGGGGTGCAGGGCTAGGGGGTGAACCTAAATGAGCCCAGATGAAAGCTCGTGCAAGAGCTGAGAAACTGGAATTGGACAGGTACTAAAGAAATCTTTCAACAGGGGAATGGAGAAGCAAGCAGACATGAGTGCTTTTCTGTTCATTTTGGGGTGATTTTTAAAAAATAGTAGGATAGAGGGAACACTAGACATGCAAGGATGCAAAGCCCTTCACTATCACTGACCCTCAGCATTAAAAAGACAAAGCACATCTGACCCCCTCTTGGGGAATCTTGCCACATGTAGCCCTTGGGGACAGGCTCAGAAATGGTGCAGTTGGTTATGGTCCACCCATTAACAACACTTTCTACCTACTGCTCTAGCAAAGTCTTGCAGTAGAGACCTACCTCTCAGCTTTCCTTGCCCACCTGGAGTCAGCACTGCCTGGCTGAACCCAGGCAATGGGATGGTTTAGAGGGAAAACCAATTTTCTTCTCCCCAATAGCTACTTGTCGCTGAGGCTGGGAGACTCCAGCTCTGGGACTACCCTCAGGATGAACCCACTTTTTTTACAGAAAGATTTTACTTACAGTCATTTCTGAGCTTGGCCCACAGGGAATAAGCACAACATTAATCACAAAAATTTCCTGAGAACTTGTCTCAAGGGAGTAAAAAAATTAATCAAGCATCAGAAAGGAGGGATCAAAGTCAAACCAGGACCACCACCAGCCTTCAAATCACAGCCAATGGGACCATTTGGTCAGCTCTTTGGTCTGCTTTGTTATTGCAATTGCCCTAACTTCTTTTTTTTTTTTTGCCTCTAATTTGCTGTGCTGCCACAGGGACTTTTGTTTTAGTGGCTCTAAGAAGGGCATTAGTGCTGCCATTTGCTTAAAACTCTCTATTCTCCAGCAACACAATGTCACAGTATGAGAATGACCCAGTAAACCTGATAAAATATTTAAGGTGCGTGTTCTGATTGTGTTAGGTAAGCAAATACCATGAAAGCCTAACCATTAGTGAACCTGATCAGTCCATTCCCCCAGGACGTGCCTGCAGAGCAAGCCAGAGCAGCCTGAACTACAAGCAATGAGGCAGCTGCCTCTTCCCAAAAGAGAGAGGCTCTTGAAAGTGTATTTTGCAGAGACTTGAGGAATTCGCAACCTGTGAGCCCCACTCTAAAAGCAAGTAATATAGACATATAGATATATAGATAGGTAGACACAGGTTCTATAGACACATATAGTTCATAGAGATATATAGATGCAGATGGTAGAGATGTGTGTATATGTGTGTGTGTATGTGTGTATACAGCAGGTCAGCAGGTGTTTTCACAGGGCATTGCATTCAGCTGACAGCAAGTCAACTTAAAAGAAAGAAAAATATTTGACATAACTGGCCAGTTCATGTAGGAAATTGAGTCGAGAAAAAATAAATAAAGGCAGAAACCGATTAGTTGAAATCTGGGGCCCTCTGGATTGTAATGGATCCCATAGGAAGACAGGAGGTTATGTATGGAAAGACTCTAATATCCTCCTTGAACTTTCTCTTTTGTTTCACTAATCATTTTCTTTCTGTGTTCTAAGGTGGCTGAGCCAATTCCAGTTTAATAAAAGTTTTTCTTAGCTTCAAGAAGCTGTGCTATAAAGACAACACATAGCCATGGATAAGAAAAAGGAACTGTCCGCAGTGGGACACAGCTGTGGACTCCAGTTACACAGGGTTGTGTTGGGTATACCAACACCAGTCATTGTTTTGGCTTGGGTTTTTTGTTGTCAGTGTTTTGCTGTAGCTATTCTCTGTATTTTGATCTATATGTTAAATTGCCAGAATTAAAGCCAGGCAGTTTTCAGAAGCCGAATGGAGAGGAGGAGGGAGTAGAAGCTTTGCTACCACTGTCTTACTGCAATGGTGGCTGCTTTTAGAGGCATAGTTTTTATCATTCAGAGGGAGTAAGTGCAACCCAAACTGACTGACATCCCGTTGGTACCCAGTTCCTGCAATCCTAAACTCATCCCCTAAAATAGCCCTCTGTGAAGATGTTTCTGCTACCTCTTTGTGCTTGTACTATGTGGGATGAGGTGGAGGACCTGCAGGGACACTCCCAGCCCCACATTTCTGCAGGAATACAATGTCGTAGCATCCTGGCTGCACTGGCAGCAAGATTCGCAGGGTTCCTATTGTACTGACCCCCTTGGCACTGGCACTGCAGGTGACTCCTGTCACCACACTGCAAAAGCTGAGCTAAACCAAGGTTCTGCCATTAGGCTGCCTGTGCCTCAAGCCAATCTGACTGAGTAAAACAGGGAAAAAATGCAGTGAAAAGGTATTTATCATGTTGCGAGTGTAGCACTGGTGTGGTAAACCATGCAGAGCCTGGAGAGGGCAGGCAGGACAGTGTGCAGGTGGGTGGGCAGGGAGTGAGCCGAGAACAGGGAAGGTGGTGAGATGGAGATGGCCAAAATGTTTGTAAGCTGCTGCGTGGTGAAGCTGTACCCCTGTGCTGTGCCCAGGGCACCAGACAGAAACTGAAATGAGATGGTGTCTGCAGCCTGTGACCTCAGTGGCGGTGGTACTGCCCCATTGTCCCTGTGTGGTTTGCCCAACTGAGTGCACTTCTAGTGCTGTGACCCACCAGTAAGACTTCATCTAGAGCTGTCCTTCCCCTCCAAAGCCCACAAAGCCAAAAGTAGCTTTAAAACATGACCTACTCTTTGCCTTCAAAGAGTCAGCAATCCTCACTCTGCAGGGAGAGGGAAACCCAAGCTACTGATTACAATGTGGGCTTTTTAAAATTCTTTTTACAGTGGCTTTCCAAAGCAGAACTCACATTTTTAAGACCTTCAGGCATATCTCCATGAGGGCAATTTCCTCTGCCATGTTATGCCGCATGTCACTCAAGGAGAATTGTAAAAAGTCCTTTTTGCAGCAGCAAAAACAGGTACCATTTTGATGCCTCTCAAAAAAATATTTCTCCTTTCCTTGCAAGCCCACGCCAAGCAAGGGGAGTGCACATGGCTGAGCCCTGTCAAGGGATGGTGCCACAGAGGAAGTACAACACCCACACCCCTGGCACTCACAGTTTGTTTCTGGGACAGGATGAGAAAGGCCCGTTTTTCCCAATTGGAAATTAAACTGCCTTGGCTTGCTGAAGTCAGGAGCAAGGCAGTCCCTTTTCCAGGAAAGCTCTACTTCTAATGTTGTATGAGAGCAGTAGGAGCCCATCAGAGCAACAAAGCAGAGCTCCATCAGCCGCTGCTCCATCGGAGCCAGCAGCTGGGAGGGAAAGCCAAGGACAGCTTTTAAATGCATGAGGTGGAGAGAGGAACGAAAAATATTAATTTTAAATGGATTGACACTAGCCTTGAAACTAGGAAGGCAAACATCCAAACCTGTCAGGAGGGAGTAATGAGGGCTTATAAATTAGATGTGATCACCTATCTGCAGCTATACAGAGTGTTTGCTGTGTATCCCCCACACCTTAGGGAGAACTCCAAACGTGAGGTTACAAGCAGGCTGTCCATCTATGGGCTCTTTCATCTGAAAGTTTCAAGTGCTTCTCAGGCTTTAATTTAGTGCCTTAATCATGTGGGGATTTAGGTAAATATAATTGTCTTCATTTTCCCAGCAGTACACAGAGAGCAATAGACTGACAGAGAAACCAGAACACGTGAGCACACCCCCCACTCTCCTACTCCCCCTTCCTGTGCTTACCAACAGCCCGTACATCAGGGCCCTGCCAGGAGACTGCAGGCAGGCAAAGCTTTACCTGATGAAGGCATATCCGTGCAGTCCTCCCTAGAAATCATAATGCTTGCCCTCAAGGAGAAATGAGCTGTTTTACTTTCCATTTGTCTTCTTCAAAGATCTGGCCAAGCTTGTCCTCATTAGGAGGCCATTAAAACACCGATGTTCTTCACATTATGATTTCCTCTTGGATTAGATGGGAAGATTTTTATACACTGTAAAAAGATTCTCTGGTTCTGACATCTCCTTTTTTATTTGCCCAGACCAAAAGCTTGCAAGGAACAGAAATGGGAAACCATATCGGCATTCAAATAAAATGCCACAATCATCCACAGAGGCGAGGGGAAAGCCCTACAGTCTCATTAGCCAAACTTGCACATGGTTCTAATCAAATGGGTGGGAGGGAGACATTCCCTTGGCCACGGATACCACTGATTTTTTCCTTAGGTTCCAATTCTGTAACTCTTATTCATCCGAAGATAAACGGGCTTTTCAGACGGGGAAATAGGGCTTTGGGACCAGGCTCTAAGGCTTTTCATGTATTCATGAAGTTGTCACTTGCCTTTTACATTCAAATTCTGATGGGTCAGACTTCCTAGACGGTGTCTTTCAACACCTAATAACTCACCCAGCAAGCTCCAGTGCTAATACAGATGTCTTCTTATCAAGCTTGAGACAGAGGAGTTTGAGGATTATTTTAAAGACACTTTTTGGATTTATACTGAATCCTTCACGAGGATTATTTATGTGGCATTTCTTTCCCATTACACAGTTGAAAACATCACCTGTTTTAGCAGGAGATTTCTGGGGTGAGTGCAGAAATATTTTGAGGAATTTGGTCATCCCCATTTGCTAATGGAAAATCTAGTAACAGAAGCAGGTTTTTTAAAACCACAATAAATTTTATATTTGTTACTGCTGGATTCCCATTAAATGCATTAATTACAGGAATGTTTAATGAAGCAAATAAAAAAACCCCACTCTCCATTATGCATAGAGCACTGTGAAAAACAAGTTATTCAACAGCGTGTGCTCTTATATACTTTTAATAAAAGACCTTACCTTAAGGTAAAAACCCAATAAAATATGCCATAATGTGCTATGGGACCCACCATTGATTTACAATACATTTACTCCTTTAGCACTAAGCAACTTTTGGACAATACAAAGCCAGTTTTTATATATTTATATATAAGACCTTTTTTCTTCTCACAAAGATTTATTGAATTTCCCCAGAGCATATTCATTTTCTAAAAAGTTCTTTTGCTCTACAACATTCATTGTAATAAAGGCAACAATCTCCTTCCTGATTGACACTTGTGATATTAAAGTTACCAAAAAAATGAGAGTTGATATCATAATATTTTATATGGAAATATTACTCTGTAGGGTCTGTGAGACTAAACGCAAACTAAGTTTTGCTAATATCTGGCATCTTGCAAAACTGTGGCATGTTGGGCGAGGTCTAGAAATACATGACAAAATTATTGTAAAGTCCCAGTTTCTAATTCCTCCAAGGAACTATAAATGAGTAACTTTAAAAATAAGCTTACACACCTTCTGTTCCCCCAAATTTAAATGATGAACATGTAAAACCCAAAGGAGCAAGTTCAGTATAACCGCTGAGAAAGTTAAATTATGCATAACATAATGAACATGAGTTGAAATCCTTGAAGAAATGAAGGAGGATTCTCTGAAATGCACTTGCCAATCCTTTGCATGTCATCAAAGACTATTTTTTCAAGCACGATGTAATGTCTCATGATATAATGGAACAGTTCTCGGTGTTCTCTATTAGTCACACTGATTATTATGGTTGGCACAGAGTCCTCTGACGTTCGCTCCTTAGAGGTACGTTTGCTCTCTGATGCCCATTCAGTCCACTATAAAATTCAGTCCCCTGGTTTGAAAAGGGCTCCCTTCTGCCCCAGCTTCACCTGTAATAATGGAAGACCCTTGTCCTGCAAATGTGTGCAAAATGCACAGAGGGACTGTCCTGCTGAGCTCTGCAGTGGTTTGCTCTCATGTGCACGTACACACGCAGGGAACTGTGGCCTACAAGTAGAGCAAGAGCAAGAGATTTTGAGGGGGAAATGCCTCTCTGCTCGCCTTGCCCAACTGAGGAAGGGCAGCTTTGCAGAGAGCAAGTGTCCTTCTGTTCACACACACCTTTGGGGCAGTGGAGTGAGGTGGAGACGCTTCTCTGCCTTCCACGAATCATTCAGCTCTCCCATGGACACTACCAAGCCCATTGTTTCCCGCTACCAAACCCCGAGGCCGGCGGTGAGTGGGAGCATCGCACAGCCCACTCCCTCACCTGCCGCCATCCAGCCCGGCGGACACCAGCCCCGCTCCCGCCCGGGCCAAAAGAGCCGGTGGCCGAGGACGAACCCGGAGAGCCCCAAGTTCTACAACATCCCGGCAGGTGCATTTTCCCGGCCAGGCGGCCCCGGCACCGCCGGCCGGCCCAGCCGCGGGCGGAGGTCTGGCTGCGGCCAGCACAGACGGGGCATCCCTCCGGGACCGAACCCGCGCTAACCGGGACCGGCCGCGGGCGCTGCGGCACGGCGGGGCGAGACAGGCTGGGTGCACCAGGACACGCTGCTGGTGCGGCTCGGCCCGGCGCGGCTCGGCACAATACGGCATGGCACGACAGGGCTCGACTCGGCCCGTTTCGCTCGGCTCGTCGCGGCGCGTTCCCGGTGCGGCCGTGCCCCCCTGTGGCACGGCCGGGAAGCTCAGGAGGCCGGAGCCGCCTGTGCCCGGCCAGCACGGCTGCGGCGCCGGCTCCGGGCGGGGTCCGGCCTGCTCGGCCCCGGGGGGCGACGGCCGTGCCGGTGTCAGCTCGCGGGGCGGGTCGCTGTCAACACCGGTGGTGATGCTTTTCCTTCCTGTCTTAACATCGGTGGCTACAGGGCAAACTGTCCCCGTGAACTGATTCGACTGAAAATTAACTGATCAAACCCCAGCAAAGGCAAAAGTTACTACCCAAAGCTTCTGGAATTGTTTCCTCCCCACGTCGGCCAGCGCCGTGGCTGCGTGGTCGCTGGGTTTCATATAAAAAAGAGACAGTGCAATACGTTTTTTGCCAGAACAGGGAACCGTGTTCAGCACTTTGGTGGCAGCCCCACTAGGGTAGCAGCAATGGGGAAATGCTGCCCTGACTCACGTAATGGCTCTTGTTTCTCACAGCTGCTCTTTTATCTCGGGCAGGGAACTGAAAAACTTGATGAGTTCAAAGGGCTGACTTCTCACTCCTCCTGCAATGGTCCCTAAGAAGAAATGAAGGGGATTTCACTGGTGATGTCTTCTCTTTCCTATTTTAGAGCTGATTATTTTCAGCAAGAAACCAAGTATGAGGCTGTAACTGTAGGAATGTGAATGAAGACTTCCAGTCAAAGAATGAAAGCAAGGGAATTGAGTTCTCATTATAAGTGGCATCCTTACTCTTTATGTATAAGTAGGTGATATTCAAGGTCCCTTCCAACCCAAACCATTCTATGATTCTAGGAAATATATATCTCAGCAGCTTTCTCCATGGACTATGCAGACTATTTCTGTTATCAGCTTCAACCGTTGTTGAAATGACAAATTGAAAATTTGACAAGAAAATGCTCAGCAAGAGTAAAACTCTGGAGTTTATTAAGGAGCATACACAACCATGTGCTGTGAATAACGCATCTCTCTCCTTGGCACAGCAAGAACAGTCTTCAGCTCTCTGAAGCTTTTCCTGTTAAAATGCTAATCCTGAAAGAACATAAAACGAGCAACACTGAGGTCTCTATAGGGGAGACGGCACAGTCTGCAGAGGGCCCCTGTGCATTGAACATGAATAGTAGTTGTTTGGTAGCAAGGGATGACCAGTGTGGAAGTGTGACCAGTATGGCATGAATCATAGAATCATTAAGGTTGTTAAAGACCTCCAAGATCATCAAGTCCAACCATTAATTCAGCACTGCTATGTAACCACTAAACCATGCCCCAGAGTGTTACATCTACCGTCTTTTAAATACCTCCAGGTATTTAAATGGTGATTCCCTGGGCAGCCTACTCCAGTGCTTGACCACCCTTTCCATGAAGAAATTTTTCCTAATATCCAATCTAAACCTTCCCTGGTGCAACTATCACTTGTTACTTAGGAGAAGAGACTAACCTCCATATTGCTACAACCTCCTTTCAGGTAGTTGTGGAGAGTGATAAGGTCTCCCCTGAGGCTCCTTTTCTCCAGCATAAGCAACCTTGGCCTCTCCTTAAAAGGCTTGTGCTCCAAACCATTCACCAGCTCCATTGTCCTTCTCTGGACACACTCCAGCACCTCAGTGTCTTTCTTGTAGTGAGAGGCCCCAAACTGAACACAGGATTTGAGGTGTGGCCTCAGCAGTGCCGAGTGCAGGAGGACAATCACTGCCCTGGTCCTGCTGGCCACACTGTTTCTGATACATGCCAGGATGCCACTGGCCTTCCTGGCCAGCTGGGCACACTGCTGACTCATGTTCAAATGGCTGCTGACCAATACCCCCAGCTCTTTTGCTGCCGGGCAATTTTTCAGCCACTCTGCTCCAAGCCTGTAGTGCTGCCTGGGGTTGTTGTGACCCAAGTGCAGGACCTGTCACTTTGCCTTGTTGCACCTCATACAACTGGCCTCGTCCTATCAATGCAGCCTGTCCAGATCCCCTTGTAGTGCCTTCCTACCCTCCAGCAGATCAATGTTCCCACCCAACTTTTTTCAGTACCTTAATTAGTAATCAGAGATTTATGTTAATTTGCAATAAATAATAAAGTTAAAATTCCACAAATTGAGCCTTTTCTGCCCATGACACCCGGACCACATTAAGCTGGCTGATGTGAATAAGGAGGCCATAACCCCTTGTTACTTGCACTGTAAATCTACCTTAGTACAATATACCCTGCACTCACTGTCTTGGAAACTACATTATTCATCACAAGAGTTACTCATGCATTTCCAGTGATATAATTCATCTTTGGACCTATATCTTATGGGAATCTCATAAACTATCATTTGGGTGAGTAAGGCTTGAGGCGTCAATGGGAAGAGCAGGAACTGAGAAGAAACCCAAGTCTTTTGGCCACATAGGATTTCTCAAAGAGGCTGGACAGGTTTTGCATAAAAGCATTTGAAGGTTTTCAGGCCATGTGCAAAGATTTCAATCCAAAGAAGTGCTCATGCATTTTAGGTGAAAGCACTAAAACAAGAGTTTTAGGACCTAAGACAAATCTCAAATATCTGAATAAAATTCTGCATTGCACACATCTTACAGTTAAATCTCTGTAAAGTAAACAGGAGAGAAAAATGTTGTTACTATTCACCAGAAAGTTGTTTTGTTTTTTTTTCCAATTTTGCTGTGGTCTAGCAACTCCCTTTTATTGGAGGGATCCTTAACAACACAGCACAGCTTCTTCCTTCTAAATGCTGTTGTTTAGAATGAATATCTGAAGCAAGCAATCCAAACAAATAAAGCAGCCCTTTGAAGCATGCCACTGAAAGTGGGTTTTGCTGGAAACTACTTCTAAAAAACAGTCAATAGGTTAAAATCAAAACTGAAACTCTCCTCCTTCATACTGATCCTCTAAAACAGTACAGAAGCTACCTGTGCAAGTGCTGATTTTTATGCCTGTGCTTAACTTTTAGTACCGTGGGACTATTTGTGGAAGGGCAGATAAGCACACGTTTGAGTGTTTGCAGAAACTGAGCTTATCTCCAGCTTGTATTAGCTGGATTCAGGGTGCTCAAGCAGACACACACTGCTTTCTCTCAGGAGCCATAGGGTGAATAGCCTCCAAGTTTCAGATCTCCTTTTCCACTCTAAAGTTAAAACTTCAAAAGTCTGCAGTAAGAACCTTCAGGGATTAATGTAATTCATTCTTTCCTGTCCAAGTTTTACATAGTGGGGTTATTACACTGCTCACCACAACTGCAAGCTCTGGGCTAGAGACAACTGTTTCAGTTTATTTTAACAGGGTGTTTACCTTATTAAAGTAATAACAAAGAGGGATGATTGCATTAATTACTACATCAAACTAGCTGCCATGGCACTCCCCTGCCAACTCTCAAATCAATTAGTTGCATCTGTAAGTCAAGTGATTGAAAGTTTTTTGATTATTTTTCCTTCCCCCTCCTTTTTTTAAATCCATTTTGCCGTCTAATACTGTCTCTTCAAGTGAAAGCTATTGTTCTTCACTAAGAGGATAAGAAGATTTAGATGGACTCCTAACATGTGGTAAGAGGTTCAAAGCTTGATTCATGGTTATTCAGAACCTTCTGAAGTGATACACACCCCACAAAGTGATTTTAAAATGCTACTATTCTACTGATAGCAATTTAGACTTGCCTTGCCCTGATGTAATTGGTTACAGGGGTGCAAAAAAGCAGTAAACCTTTGGGGTTGTCATATTGCTAAGAACAAGTGGCATTACTGGTGTAATTAATTTAATGTAAATCGAGCACTAAGAACATGACCAAAATTAGCTACATTTCTTGTTTTTATTTTAGATCTAGTTTCCTAATGAAACAATGCATATGTACTGCATGCAGGGCAGTGAGTATACATCTTTATCTCCCTCCTAATAACTTTTGAATCGGTCAGACAATTTCAAAAAGTCAGATGGGTAGCAGTCACAAAGCTCCAACTGGTTTCATAAAAGGAAAGGGCTGGTAAAGTAGAGAGAGAAGACTTGCCCCATCATTGAGGGAAAAGGGAGCAGGGACCTCCCTGTCCACACATGAGGCACAAAGCCATGGTTCCACTTCTTCTGGGCAGCGTGGGCTGAGCATGTGGTCTGGTGGGTTTGGAGACACCCACTTCACTTCCCCACACAGCAGCCATTGCAGATAAGCACACAAGGGGTTTCTTTGCCCCCAAGACTCTGAAGGGACATGTGTAACCAGGATTTTTTGAGAGCAGAGTTAATTTTTACATCAGGGAGAAAGGGGGTGCCTCTTTATAGGAAGCTGCCTGCCTGGATGGCAGCAGGTACAGCACAGCCTCCTGTATACCTGATGGGGATAAGCAGCAAGTCCCTCAGTATTTTTAGCAGTACCCCACAGCTGCCAGTTGCATCTATAAGGTAGAAGGATGACAATGGAGCTGGCTGCTGCTTCCCAGTTCTAAATTTATCTAAACCAGATCATGAGAAGTTAAAAAAAAAGGCTTGGGGCTGCTCTAAGCTAAACCAGCTGTTTATCAAGAGCTTGCAAGGGCAGGGAACAGCAATACTAGTCCTGTCATCTCCTGTCTTCAGCGTTCTGCCTGCCACCAGCTGCAGAAGCCACTTGGGCTACAGATTTCCCAACAATGGAATAAACTGCACTGTGGGAAGATCCATCTCCTTTTGGTCCCATTGTTCTAACAACACAAAATGTCTCAGTGCAGCTGAGAATCTGGCTCTTCACATCTCTCCCAGCTTCTAATAAATAGGTTTCACCAAGAAAATGCATCATTTGTCCCATTTTATTGAGAGTACATAATCACTGTCAGAGACATTCAAACAGATTTTTTTTTTGGTGAAAAATTGTTGCACATAGGACATGTCGACTTAGATTACTTGAGATGAGAATAGAGGGAAATATAGGAGAGGCTTCTGCCTGCATCATAGGGGAGATCACAGCAAAATTACTGTAATGGGGGACATCACTTTTTAATGTAGTTAACAACCTCAGTGTCACCACTGCAGTCAATTATCAAGACTAGGTATTCCCCTGGTATCTCTGGGTCAAATTCTGCTAGTGGATGCTCCATTTGGCTTCCATTTCCCTCAGCTGGACTTCGTGTATGCATCTAAGAGTAGCATTTGGCCTAAAAAGAGGAATCAGCACTTCTGTTACAAGCAGAAGCATTTGGTATGCCTTATGTGCGTTTTCATTCCTGGGTGGAAAATTCTGGGGAGATCAACAGGGTTCCTTTGTTCCCAGTGATTTAAGGTGTGTTGATTTGCATGACTTCATCTTCCACCTTCCAACACTTGTGAGACTTTATTGAATTAACTGAAAGAGAGGCAGCAGAGGAGTTCGAGAATGGGACCATCCCACATGGATCATTCATGTGTGCTGGTACTTACAACATTAGAGAATTCCTGTGTTTATGAAGAAAAAGAAAAGAGCCCACCCACCATCGCTGCACCCTGGTGCTTACGGTATTACACCATGCAAGTAATAGAGGGTATGTTTGTATTTAAAAGAGTGTTTCAAAGCCAAGTGTGGTAAAGAAAATACCTGGTGTGATAATAAATCACTTAAAATGTTCATAATCTTACAAAACAGGGATTATTGAGAATTTTTGTGTTTCACTCCACATTTTCTTTCAAAGGGATGGGAGGAGAGAAAGTTTTCGATTTGTCTTGTAGACACGCAGTTTTCATGTTTGCGTTATGCCTTTATGTCTTTGAGAAGCTTAAGACATTTGCTTCCATTGCAATACCTTCCACAATGAAAAATTAAATTCCATGCTACTTGTAATGGTAGGGGAATTTCCATCTTCAAAAGAAAAAAAATGTGTTCGGGCCAAGGCATTTAACTAAGACTCAGGGCATATAAAGACCAATCCAAGTGCCAAAGCACAGGCACTTAATGCAATAGACGCAAAGTAAAATTGATGCCCTGCGGCTCCGAGATACCTGCTTGAGTCTGGCAAATGTGACATAGGACTCTATAGCACATCTGCAGCCTCAGGAAAGGAAGGTGAAAGGCAGGTAGGGTGTCTAAAATGACACCACTTACCATTGCTTAGGCAGTGGAATTGCTATGCACTATTGTAATTTATTCCTGCATAGGTTTGACATTCTTCTGATTCTGTGTTTGATGGGAAACACAAGAGAGCATGGGTTTCCATCTTCATTATTATCATATCTTACTCCATCTCTCACCATAAAATAAGTTCTGGAATAGACTAGTGGTCTCTTCTGCAATACCATACTGGAAAAAAATAATTATTATAGCAATGTTATTCCCAGTGATTCATTCACAAATACAAGGATTACATCTTTTAATGCAGGCAGATATACAGCAGCAGATAATATTCACCTACTTCGATGTTTTTTTCCCAGTCATGCATGGTACATAACACTGATTTTTAAGTGACCAATGGGTGCTTATTTTAAAGGCTCCAAGACCTTTGAAAGTATGGATGAACATCAGATTGACCAAAGCAAAGGGTGAAATTGAGCCTGGATTTATTTATAACATTAACACGCACTCTGAGAAGATGATTGCACTAAAGAGCTTACAATGGAAATACTGACACATGGAAAGAGAGAGGCAACAGGAGCTGCTACATTAAAGGGATGGTGGATGGAGAGAATACAAGTCAATTTAAACAAGGAAAGAAAATAACATCTCTATGAAGAAGGAGACTGGACAAAGTAAACATTTTTATGTTGTAGTGACTCTACAGTCATACATGAGCAAAAATGCACAGAAATTATGCCATAGTGTTTATCGGGCTTCTCTTTCTACATTACTGACATGATGAATTCATCAGGAGCTAACTGCAAGTGGGAAATCCAGAGAAAAGCCAGGGATGTAAAGTATGCACGAAGGCATAAAGATAAATTCAAGAGCATTGTCTTCACCTAGGTTACCTTATGAAACCAGTATGTTCTAACTGACAAGTCATTCACCTTCACTGTGGTCTGAGGAAAAAAAGTCTCTGGACTTTTTTACAGTTGAGCATTTAGTGACATAGTTACTCCACAATAAGTGTCCTTAGCAGCAGTTTCCCAAAGTGAACAGAGTTGAAATCAGAATTGTATATAATAACCCTGTCTGTGCATGGGCTTATAACAAAATAACAACCCGGAGATGATTATCAAGATAAATTAAACCTATGGACTTTCAAGGAAAATAAAAATAACTTTAAAGAAAATCTATTGGGGTAGTGCTTCAAAGGTTTCCCTCAGCTTCTTTGGTTTTAATCTAGGAATTACATTTTGACTGGAGCTTTACTGCTTTTGGGAAGTTGCAAATACGAGTCCTCAGTTATACAAAATCATGGAAATTAGAACTCCTTTGGCAGCCCAGTGTGGTACTGTTCCCCATGGGCTCGTTTGAAGAACTGCCCAAAGGCCAAACTGTACCCGTGACTTGGAGCACACACAGCTCGCACTCGTGCCGATAGAAATTCTATGCACACACCTAAGTAGTAAATTGTGCTGCATACTTACTGTAAAAATTGGAGATAAGGAGAAACATAGGAGATTTTTAAGGAGCTTGTGCTTTGTAAGAATGATTGATATCATCATGCATAAAGTATTGAATATTAAAATGGGCTGGGGAATCTCCTCCGCTGATCACTTGATGCTAAAATATGTCATTTCAGAACTCAGAATACCCTTTCAAAAATTTTGTAACTTTCTCACTCTCTCTGGAGTCATTAATTATACAGTTTTGAATCAGTCAAGGGACACACTCAGTTTTTTTTCTCCACTAGGCAGAGAAATACAGTTCAAAGTACTCTACCTAGTCTCTCAGAAAATTAATAGACTGGCATATGTGCTTCCTTGGCTAACACTTTTCACCTGTGACAACTGCAGGTAATTATTTTGCCCAAGTGAAACTGATTCTGGGCATTCTCAATGAGAAAACCTTTCTTTCCAGGTTCAATAAAATTTGGTATGCATTTCACCCTTGGAACTTAGATCTTTCATTATAAAGTTGTATGGCAGAAAGAACTGACTCTTTGCATTTGAATATTGGTCTCTAAAGAGACGGCAATAGTGGGAGCAAGAGTGCCAATGTTATTCTTTAAAGATGAGGTAAGTTACATCCTGTCCAACCTTAGGAGAGAAATGAGCTTGTGACAGTTATATTTGTTATGACAGGGCTGCCTGCAATGGTTAGAAACAAGCTGCTGCACCAAGATTTCTTTTTTAGGATAAAGGTAGGTAAAAGGTGAATAATTCTCCTATTTCAGGTAAAACTGGCTACAAATTGATCCTAAAATCTAAAGGCCAACAGAGCTCTGGCAAACTCCACTATTTTAAAACTACTGATTGTTGCCTGAATATTTACCAAAATCCCATCAGAGCAACACTAGATGAAATATTGTATTCTTCATGTAGACCTTTGTAAAAGTGTGTTCTCCTTTGAAAAAATCAAAAAAAAGAACGACAATAAAACAAAACAAACTAAAGCAGAACAACTATTAAAAAATAAAAACAGAAACAAAAAAACTGAAAAAACCCCAAACGAACAAAACCAAAAAACCAAAGAGAAACCACAGGTTCAAAACCAGAACCAGTGCAAGGGCCACTGTGGTCATAACCTGCCCACGTTAGTAACACCTGCCTTCCAGTGTCACTCTTTTCAGAGTGACACCACTCTCACACCTGATGCTGATGCAGCACCCCACGTCCCAGTGAGTTTCCCTGTTTGGGTTCTGTTCTACTTTCTGAACTGTATGGCCATTTCAACATCCTGCTGACAGTAGTTCATGTACACTCACAGAAATGTTAGTGTTGGCAAGGAAGGAAACAAACTGACTCTACTCAACTTCTGTTATGTCTTACCCCATTAACATTGCCTATTTATTTGAATGATCTGAGAAGAAATAAACAGTATACTAAGGAGACAGTGTAGAAAAATCATGGTATTCTGAGACTTGTTTGTAAAGCATTTTCAAATATTCAAATGAAATACGGTGGATGTTGGGTTATAGCTCATAAAATCCAAGTAACTTATTGAAGTATTCATGAGGTGAATGCAAAACTTACATCATTAGTCTTCTTAAAACTTTTCACAATTGAATTCTACAAATCAGCAAACAATGAAATTACTCCATTGGTTATTGGGTGTGGTAATATCTACTTCGCCACTATAAGTTGCTTTTATTGGGCATTGTTACATCAGCTAATCATTAGCAGGTCTGCCCTCAGGAAATTTTGTTTAGCAAACCAAAATTATATCTCTTTTTAATGTGAAACAGTTGACATGAAGGATTATGGATATTAGATGAGGGTTTGTATTTCGAAAGGGGGAGCTGGAATGTGAGAGGCCCTAAAGCATGTATATTCCCGAGCCATCTGTTGTGCCAGCTACACAAAAGCAAAAGAGGGCCAGGAACTGCTTGAGTTTGGGAGTGCTGCCGTGAATAGCAAAGGAAGAAGGACCCACAGACAGGGCCCTAACAGCCAGAGACTTTAGGGCAGGGAGGAAAGAGGAGCATCTCAAGCAAACTGAGGATCCAAATTGCATCCACTTTGCTTTCTGGAGTCCAGTACTCCCACAACCCACATGCTAGAAACAATTGCAATCTTTAGAGCAATGAGTAATTCAGAAACCTTTTGGGGAAGTGCTGGAATTTGGGTGCTGGGAAGTGCTCAATAAATTTAGTGCTCAGTAAATTTATTTACCCTATCTCATATTGAGAGTCTCTGCTATTATATTTTTTTTTCAATGACCAGGCCCTCTCTCTCCCCTGAAAAAAAGTCTACTACTAATGAAGACTTGGAAGCATTTAAAAAAACCCTAAGAAATAGAAAAAAGCTTTAGCCCTTCATCCCAGATAAAGAGGAAACCAACCCACTTTCTTATAACTATCAGAAACACCAGAATGGTTTGGGGTTTTTTTGCAATAAAAACTGGAAATTTTGCTTAGTTATTTTACAATTCTTTAAAGCTGGATTCTGTCATAAACTCTTGGAAAGCAAGATTATCACTTTGAAAGGTCAAGAAGTACTATAGGATCCACAGAGCATTGAAAAGTAGCAAAATAAATGTGCAAAGTAAGTTTAAAAGCATAGATGCACTTGGCAAAAATTACTGCCACAGCAGAAATATACAGTGCTCACACCCCAATAATTGGAAACATATAGGAAGTGGTTTCTTCAAACCCCACCTTTTCCCTCACAACTCAAACACTTCTGAATGCCAGTGCAATTGCTTACAGGAGTAAGTAGAAATTCTCATACAGTTTTCAGGATGGGACTCCCTCAGTCAGAAGCTTCTCAGACATGGACTCAGCCGTTCACCAAATGCAGAGAGATTGAACATGTCACTACATAAAAAATGGTACAAACTCAGAAAAAAATGAGAAAGTTAAGGAGTTGGGATGACTGCCCTGTGATCTGAAGTTTGTTATCCCTATAAAAGTTTCTGTGTGGAAAATAATAGGAATAGGCTGTCCCACTGAGGTGCTTTAAGCAATGGTGAGAGCTCTGCCCACTTCTGCTCTGAGCCATTCCTACAAGCACCAGGTGAGAGTTCACATTCTGATAGGCTGCCAGCAAAAGTAGGAGTGCAACACATCTTTATTCGTTTCACATGGATGTAGAAGACTAAATGCAATGCAGAGTAAATGTAAATTTGTCGGTTCATGAAGCAAAAAGCTTAGTCTTCCTGACCACCACATGATGGCTCTCTCCAAATCCATGGAAAGATAGCTATTGAGGTGCTGGTCTTCTGTGACATAAACATCACATCATTCTTAACAGAATAAAGATCACTGAGATGTTTAAACCATTTGAAAGAGATAACCATTTTCAATCAGTGCTTAATTGAGATTTAGTCTTGAATCCTATTGGTGGGGAAAACATACACCTTTCTCAGCCATTCTGTGACTGACTTGTATCCTGTCAGTTTCCACACTGGCAGTTATAGCTCTGGTGAGGAGCTTTTCACCGTTTTTCTCATTTTTGACTGACTCAAAAGCCAATGAAACTAAATGCAGAATTTTGGGGAGCCTTGGGTTAGCAACCTTAAACACTCTCCCCTTATCCACATACTCTCCATGGGGTAAAGACAGGGTTCTTGAATTTCAGAGTTGGGTGATAAGGAGTTTATTTCTTACTTGAGTGGAGAGTCATAATTTCTTTACCAAAAAAACCCACTTGTTTATTTTGGTGTATATTTACCACGATGTAAATGTAAATAGTGCATTGCTTCCTTTAACAGACATGCTACTGTTGCTCCCCTTTATTCCTAGCACCATATCCTCACTTTACTCCCCAGAAAAGCATGTGGGTGCAGCTTAGCTGGGCACCCAGACTTTCTGGAGTTGATACCTTGATACAAATGGCTTACAGCACCCAACACTTGCAGATGAACAAGGTAGATTCAAGGTAGTATTTTTCTCTTCTTTGTACGGTTAAGGAGAGAGCAGTTCAAATGGGTTATAGTTCATCTGCTCACATGCAAATCAGTAGATAAAATCATAAAAGAGAGACAGCTTGGCTCTCACAGTGTCCACTGCAGCACTGTCACTGACTTCAGAGGGGCTCTAAGGTCACCTTACACCTTTTATGTGAGCTAAATACATTGCAGATACCTCTGCTCCTTATTGTAAATTTGTTGTGTATGTTTCAAATTGCTGAAAAAGGTCTTGATTTTCTTTAATTTGGCAAGCAAAAAAGGTGGGATTTTCAAAAGAATTATCCCATCATGCCTAAATAATAAAAGTCAGAAAAGGAAAGAATAAACTACAACAGAATTCTATTAGGGGAGTAAGAAGAGTAAAATCTAATGGGTTTCCACAATTTTATTTATAGCTAACTTAGTGTTTAGAGAAGCTAGATAAGGTGTCTAGATAGATAATGTTCTATATGGCAGCAGAGAAATTGCACTATAGATATCTTCACCATTACTGAACCACACTTTATTTAACCTCATTTGTATAAATAACTCAAAAAATTTACTTGTTTTCACCAAGAAAAAGTTAGATAAATATTACTGAAACACAACCTGACTTTTTGATCTTGTATTTACACTCCTTTGACAGCAATGCACTCTTATAAACCAATGTTCATCAGCACAGAGGCTTGATGTCTGAAGAAGGATTTGATCATGAAGCTTCAAAGGCAAGACAGGGAATAGAAATTCAGAAACATCTTTCACATTTAAAGAAACCAATGAATATGCTCTAATAATTCAGATCATACCAAAGTGTCGGTGTAGAGTCATGACGGTTGATAAAGATACAAGGAATCAGTTGTGTGCAGAAAAGATGTCTGAAGTCCGACTTTATTTTCTCATCTGCCTTTTTATACCCCTTCCTAGCAGCAAGGAGTAACCTTATTTTAGGTAAGCAAGCAACAGCGTTTTCATTGGCTAGGATCTATTGGTGATACATTTGGCAAAGCTCAAGGCCTTATTGCAGTTCCCACATCCTAGGCCTACCAACTTTACAGTCTGCCTTTGTTTCTTCATTAGGGCTGCATACTGATTTCCTTATCATCAAGGATACACCCGAAAGCTTGCCCAGTCAGTATCTTCATCCTGGGAGTTAATAGACCTGCTATTAACCCCTTCACCAAAGCTTGACCAGTTGCTGACCAGATTTCACCTCTGGTTAAGGATTAAAAGACTGACTGCAATTTCTCTGTAAGAAGTGCTCAAGAAATCTCAAGACAAGACATCTATCATCCCAGAGGTACAACAACATAGTAACATTGTAACAATTTAGTTCTGTAAGGGTATCGTGTATCTGAAGAGAATTTTGAATATATCAAATGTGTATAGGATGTGTGGATATGAAGCATTCCATTGAGCTGTCTGAAAGCATATAAACCATGTCAATCCTAATGTTCAGCCAAATTCTAATTGTAGCTATTTATCTGAAGAGGAACAATGGGAATCAACCAAAAATAACAGCAAATGATAACACACACCCTCCAGGGTCCATCCAAACTGTCTCACAGTTTCTACCTATGACTGCTATCATAGAATTCATGAAGTTTTCCACATGTCAAAGAGCAGTCCCAAACAAATCTCTCAGTTTTAGAATTACTTAAATCCTGGTGAATTCCATTCATGGAATTCACATGTTGTAAAATCAGATTTCCAAAGCTGAAACAACACTTGTAGAAAGTGAAAACCAAAATCTTCATTTGGTGGCCCAAGCACCGGTGTGGTTCATGTGAAAAGAAGCAATACCTTCCCAAGCATGTACAAGTCATGTCCAACTGACATTTTAGAGACTCTGCAGAAGAATGTAAATTCATTTATCAGAAAGAGCAAAATTACATTTTTATGATGCTTTAGGAGATACCTATACTACTCCTTATCTCACTCTCCCTCAGTAGGGCTTCAACTCCTAAGAATCTTCTATTGGTCTCATTGAGTTTTAAGGAAAGCCCAAGGATAAATTGATTGAGAGACAGTGATTAAAACAAAAGCTTTGTTTAGTAAAAGAAACAGGCATTTCAAAGAGGCTTCTGACTCTGGGTGCACCATGCTGACCTACTTTCCAAAAATGCTCAGCACCTGCAGTTCCCCCTGCAAAGGAGGCTGGAGAATGAGACATTCCACACCTCAATTAGTGTACTGAAGGCACAAAAGCTTTAATTAACATAAGATCCAATGCAGTGATTTATGCAGATTAACCTTATTTACAAAGTTGAGCCCTAACAGGTGTTTTGCTGTCCTCCCTCCAAATTTAACAGTTTTTTAATTTTTCACTTAAGCAATCAAGCTCAAACAGAAACTAAGTTAAATACATGGATCTGCTTCTGCCATTCTCACTTCACAAAGATCATTAAATCTTAGAAGAGTGGACATAATCATAACAGGAAAGAATGCTGTATAATAAAGGAGAAAAGAATTATGAACAATCCTGCAAGTATAAGAATGCCTTTCAAGAGAGACTGAATACTGAATGAATCCTTGCAATCCTTGCAGTAAAGCTTCATGTATAGTACCTCCACTCTTGGATTGTCAGCATTATGCCTTGCCAATTCGTAATTAACATCTGCTGTAGCTAAAGAACCCAATGTCACATGAGAACTGCTAAGGTCCATTTAAACTGTGGCACCACAAATGCAGAAAATTAATTTCTTCTGAGGGGAAGAAAGGTTCAGAGAATGTGATCTACAGAATGATTCACTTAGAAGTCATGCATGGCACAATTTAGGTAGTTTTTTTCTGTAGTTATCTGAAAAGTAGGAGTATGGAGTCAGCTGGTGAGAAGATGCCAGATTATCAGGCTGTGTCACCATCACCTGCCTGCCTTTGAGTCTTCATCTTCACCTGACACCTTAAATCAGAGAAGTTGTTTTGCCTATGTCTTACCCAGAGAAAAGACTTCAACTCCGTTTGGCCTATTTGGCTGTTCATGAAGGATTTTGTTAGGATCACCTGCCAACCTTTTTAGATGGTGACGCATAAACGCAAGAAACAGATGTAACAAAACAACCTGGGGATCTCTGGTCAAAAACACCCTCATATCCAGTAAATGGGGAGGTGAGTTTGAGGGTGACAAAAACCAGAACCTCCTCCAAAATTAAAATTCACTGTGGTATCAGCAAGCAAAGCTGTGTGTGTGCATACAAAATTAACACTGTCTGTGAAAATAAATAGCCTTGGCAGCAACACTCCAGAGCTAGAGCATAATTGGCCTGCATTTTACTCCCTTTTTTTCCCTTGTAATTTCTTTGTGCTGTGTTTCTTTGTGTAAAGAAACCCTTGTTCAAGGGATTTATAGCCTTTCAGGGAGAAAATTAAAGATTCAGTGTCCCTCCATCACTGACAAAGAGTGAGATTTGATTTTTAAAATAAATTATTGTTATTTGTGACTGCAGTTTATCTGCATATCTTCAGACGACATTGGCTGTTTTCGCATGAGAGTTTGAAATACAGCAACTAGTGAGTGTGACGGGATAGAGTTAAAATAGGAAGCCTTTTCTTTTCCCTCCAAGACTAATTCAGAGCATGGGGTTCAGCTGAACAAGGAGACAGCCCATATTTGTACCTTCCCCCTCACACTTGTGTGGATCAGTCTGATGAAGGGTCCAGATTTAGGTTCATAGCATTCCTTACCCTACTTCTCCTAACACTTGATAAAAATAAAACTCAGGCATCCGATTATGGATATTCCAAATTTTCCTCCCCACCCCCCGACATTACATTGAAACTTCAAAAAAGAGTTTTCTAAAGGGGCCTTAAAGAGCAGGATGAGAGGTTATTCATTACCTCCTGCAAACTGGACTGTGTTAAGTGCCTGGTCCTCAAATAGATCTGATCCCGCAAGAGGGGGAAGGCCTGAGTCCCACAATGGGCTCAGTGTGACAGCCCCCCTTGCCCACACAGAATCCCATTGACAGCACTCAAATAATCTTGCTGGCTGATGGGTGTTTAAAGGTCTACGCTGGCTGTGACACAAGGTTTTTTCCAAGAATAGCTACGGTTATTCATCCTAAATGGCCCAGAAAGCCTGAAGACAGCTCACATATTTTTGTTGAACATTATGCGCACAAACATGAAATCACAAGGGTTAGCTGTAGACTTGAGGAGAGAAAGACCTTAAGTGTAGGTTTGTTCTACATGTTTAGATCCGCTTTCTTGGAAAAGTGTGAGAATTAGTCTGGTGATACATAACCATAGTCCCTCCTATTGCGGCAAATGGAAACAATGAAAAGTGCTAAAGCTAAATCTGACCCCTGGGTAAATGACATAATCCTCCCCAGTGCCAAAACGTTGCCTGAGGAATTCCTCAGTTTTATACTAACCTGCTATAATTCTTTTAGGTGTCCCTTAGCTCTCGTACCACTCTCCCAGGCACATGAAACCTGGCTATTTTACTGGACTCAAGTGTTAGGACTGCACAGAGAGCAAAAAAGAATTTCCTAGGGAAAAGGATGTTATGAAACCAAACCAGGACAATTTTTTCAATATAAATAACTTAAAGTTTCTCACTGTCTCTGTTGTACAAGCTTCATGCAGAAAAAAAATAGGTGGTCTCCTAACCTTATTGACCATGGCCAAATTTCACTCCTAGTTCATTTTGCCTCATAATTCTGGGACAGCCATCCAATATTTCACCAGTAGGCCTTTCACTTTTCATTTGGAAAATCTAATTAGCAGAAAAATCTCACTTTGGTTGAAATTCAGCTATAAACTAATCTTCATAGTACAGACTTACACTTTCAAAATAATATGCCTTTTTGGGCATATATATCTGCTTCATACAGTAACATCCCAAAATGCTGCAGTAATCAGGAATTCTAATAATAGTACTCTTATGAGTTGAATCCAAAGACAGTTTTCTGGAGAAACTCTGAAGAAGACTTAAGAAAGGCTCTAAAGTACAGAATAACACCCTGGACAAGGGAGAAAGGGAACTACTCTTTTCTTCTAAAGGCGCCATACAGATTGTTCACAAAATATTCCATAAAGTGGAAGTTTTGAGGCTTGAAGAAGTATGCATAAGGTTTCAATAGTAAATGAAATAAAGTTAAGTGTAAGGAATATTATGATCACCTGTATAATTCCATGGGGAATAGGGAAGAAAATTCTCTGAAACCTCATGAATATATTCGAGTTCATTAAACAAACCAGTCGTCCCATGGGAAACTACAGTTGATTGTTGAATTTCTGAAAGACATTAGACAAGATCTCTCACCAAAGTATGCAGAAGAAGCTAAACTGACACAGAGAAAGAGGAAAGGTCTTTCCAGTGAGTAAGAACAAATACTCATGTTTCTCTGTAGAAGGAGAACATCAAATACTCTGATAGAGTGCAGTTCTGGGAGCCACACTGTTCAACAAATTCTTAAAACTGTAGAAAGAGAGGTGGGTAGTGAGGCAACAAAATTGTTGAGAATTGTAGGAATAAAGGACAAATGGGAAAAACTGCACGAACACCAGGAGAGAGTAACTGGGTGAAGAAAATGGCAAGATGAAATCTGCAAGGAATACAGACAGGAAAACCAGCCATCAGTTGTGTACTCAGGAAGGAGATTGTGAAGTTAAAAAGGTGTATGAATATGTATCATTTAAGAAAGGCATATATATAAAATAGAAGGAAAGGGGGAAAGAGGGGAAAAGAATAAAATGGAGAACTGCTACAGCTACAAAATGTATATTACTGTGCAGTTCTTATTCTACCCCACTTGAGAAATTATAGAAGACCTAGAAAAGGTGTGGGAAAAGCAACAAAGGTGACCAATGCTAAGGTACAGCTTTCATATCAGGGATGACTGGGGAGGCAGAGTCTTCAGACCTGACTGCGGGATGGTATGCTACAGGCTAATGAAATGATTAGTGACAAAAATAAGATAAATAGGCAAAGATTATTTATTTCCTTCTAATCCAAGAACTAAAAACTACCTAAAGATAAAAGCAAGCAGCAGGTTCAGATAATGAAGGGGAAATACTTTTCCATTCATCGTATTCTTAAGTCATAGGACTGTGCTATGTCCAAAATAACCTATGTCATTTTGGAGTTGAAATTTATGGAGATAAGTCTACAGACACCATCTTGGGTCCAGGCAATCCCTAAGCATAAACAGCTGCAGGCTGGAAGAGTCTGTCAGGGAAGTATAATGTTTTCCTACATGTTTTCCTCTCCTAAAACTCTCCCCTGGACCTCTACTGTTGTCCAGTAACAGACACTAATAGATTTGGCTTCTTTATGTGAATTAAAACAAAAAAACGCCTCCTGTACTAGAGTTACAGAAGAGACATGAGGCATTATCTAAGAAGACAAGTAAAAAACCCAGACATTTGAACAGTAAATAAAACAATGCATTAGTCATGGAACAGAGGCCAAAGATAAGTTCGTAATCTCTTTCATAACATGAAATGGAGGAGGCATTCAGTCAAAGTTAAGTGTTGACAAAACTCCGAGTTGGCTGAAGAAAACACCCTTCCACATGATGTGGAAACAGGCTTCAGCATTCCAAGCAATGGGAAGCTGTCAAGGTCATGAACTTAGCAAGAATCAAAAATGAACCATATATTCATGTGGATAAATCACTGTTAATGATGATAACTTTGGATGGGAGATGAAAATTCACACTTTTGAGGTTAAGCCTGTCCTTAGAGGCTAACTCTAATTAGGGAGGCAAGTCATCCAGTGCCTGCTGATGCAGCATTCTCACACCTTCCCTTCTCATCAGGCAGGACACAGACATACATAGCTCCTTGGATCAAATCCCAAGCTCTACAATGGTAAGAGTTTAGTAGCTTTTTAAAAATTTTTGTACCAGTTGTAGTTTCAAAACGGATTTATTATGTGCTTCTTCCTGGTTTTAATAAGAATTATTAGCAATATTTGTGATGTCTTTATGTCTTTTCTGTTCTTTGGGGAAACTAAGAGTGGGAGAGGTGTGAAGGCTCCAAATGTATTGTTTACGGCCATTTGCCTTGGCCAGGAACTTAGTTTATTGGCTACATCCCCACATCCTTGATAATAATCATAATAACCAACCTGTGAGAAAGGGATAGAAATGCCTGGCCATATCAAAACACAGAAAAAACAGGTAAAAGTGCTAAAGCATGGAGCTATTACCCAGAGCCTACGTAGCAAATACAGTTATGGTACTCATATCAGGGACTGTAATGGTAGCAGAAAACAGCACCAAATGAATCCATCCAATTAACAAAGATCACACTAAAATGATACCTAAAAAAGACTAAATAGCTTATTGAGTCTGTCACATATAAGCAGTAGCCTGGATTATGGTTCCTGGGTAGTCAATAAACCCCCAAACAAAATTTTGCTGGGCTAAGAATGATGCAAATTATTTTAAAGCAAAGCTAAGAGGTTAATTTACTCACAAACCATGTGGTTTGATAAAGTTGAAGTCAGTCTAAACCCAGAAATGTTTTCAGGTTAGAAATTAAAACAAAATCAATCTCTCCAGAAAGCAGTGTATGAAAAGTCTTTTATGTGTCAGGAACAATGTACCATTCTGTGACATGAACTGAAAAAGAGGTCAAACAAATCCGATTAATATATTTGCATATGCAAACAATGGAAAAACTGAATACAGTAAACTTAAGCAATGAAAAATGTTTTCATATTTTAAGGTGTTTCAACAACCACCATTACTGGTAAGAACAGAACATAATTCACACATTTTTTTTACCACACACGTGAAACACAGCTACTAGTTTAGTTAATGGTGTGACCTGTTGACACAAAGCTATCATATTTCATTATCCTCAAGTTGGAGACAGTGGCGCAGTCTCTGTGGCAGGAGACACCTGCATCAGCCACACCACCATCATCCAGTCACCATCAAGGGCCAGGCTGAGGGCATGAGGAGGCAGATACAGGAGATGAAAGGAAGACATTGGTAACTCAGGCAGGACACAGTAAAAGCAAGGAGGTGGTGGCTTCCTAGGAAGGACTATGAAAAGGCAGTTATAGAGTAATAAACTTCAGTTCTGGTCCTTGTTCCCCACCCCCTCCCAAGATACCACACCCGTTATCTTCATAAATGTGGTAGGAGACTTCACTAACATCTGTGAAGTGCTTTAAAATTATGTCATTAAGTAAATCCTGCAGCTCCAGCTTGCCCAAATGGTTCTGCTAAAGCCAATGGGAATAATAATATCTGGGTGAGCAGGAAAAAAATTCTCTTAAGGAATAAGTTGGAGCAAACCCCAGAGCATTTATTTTGAGAAGAGGGGAAAATGAATATTTTATTCAGTTTATGACAACTATTGCACAAAGCTGCCCTCACTTGCTTACCCTCAAGGGGTTATACCCTTTCCAGGAATAGTGGGCTCTGCCATTTACATCAGCCATTTTAGTCTCAAGCTCTGTTCTTGTCAAAGTTAAAAGAAATTTCACAGGGGCCTCCCAGGGCAGCCTTCCTAGCTTGGCTGTCGTTGTTGACATTTAGTGCAATCAATCTTATTTCCATCACTGAAGTGAGGAACCGGGTAATCTTCTGTGCACATAGTTACCAAAATAAGCATTTATATATGAATATACAAAGGACTTATTTAAAAGCAACACAAAGAGGACTTGAGAGGATAATGGATGTTATGACCCGAGTACACAGTTAAAGGGGATGGACACAGGAGTGGGGGGAGACATGAAACAGTTAAAGAGTTGTAAGGATGGAGTTTTAAGATGTTATTTGGTATGGATGTTAACATGAAAAGGAGACCCAAAAGATTCCTTTTTTTGGATGAAAACCTATCCTGTGTATGTTTAAGAAAGGCCTGTGATTCAGTATTTGCCTTAGACCATCCTGCTGCAGACCAAGATGTTTCTCTCATGCTTCTTCATGCCACTGACCCTCACCTCCTCTTTCATGCCAAAGTGTCTCTGTGGAACTGGTCCAGCTGAAAACCCCCATTTTTTCTCATTTACCCATCAACCAGCTCAGTTTTCAGACCTGTCTTCCTCCACAGATACTAGTGGCACAAGGTTGTGCAGGCAAGGAAGGGACACAAACAAGGAAGGGACAGAAAGGGGGAAGGACTGATCTACAGTATCAAGTGAACTTATTTACTAGGAATTGCAAGAGATATCCATTCCCACTCAAAAAAACCCCCAACAAACCGACGGTAAAATTATGAAATTTCACAACCTTTCTAACGTGCTGGCCTTGATAACAATTTGTTACACATCTTGCAAAGGTACATAATGCTCCCAAAAGGGCAGCATACAAAATATGTAGAGATTTCTGTGTTCCAACATTACTAGCTCCCACCTTTTTAGAGACTGAATAGGATAACTCCACCTGGATTTATACTACAGTAGTAGGACCAAAAAATCTACAAGAGTAACAAGAAAGTAGGTTTCAAGCAACTCTTTTACTAAGTATCTGTTTAACCTAGTTCTGGTGGGAATATGCTGCATGAAGCCTTTGTGAAGACACTGTTCAACACTAGTGAGAGTCATCTGTAAATCTTCGAGCTCCCCTGTGGTCAGCTGCTGAAATGTCAATGTAAGCTCTCAAATGACCATCTCTTTTACTATAGCACAAAAGTAGAAGTGCATCAGCCAAACCAAAGGAGATTATTGCCAATCTTAGCAGACTCAACAGATTTTGGTACATTGAAAGGAACAGGCTAACGTTAATTGCATACTTAATATAAACATAAAAAATATTATCTCCAACATATGGTAACTTTAGTTATTATGTTCTATATAAAAAAAGTGGTTTATGAGTATCTTCTGTTCTGGTGTAGTAAATGAATCTCTCCTTCTCCTTAGTTTTCTTTTTTTGTTACTGTTTTGATTTGTTTGATTTTAATTTGCCAAACTAGAAAGTTGAAGTGTAGCACCAGGGATCATGTTAAAATATTTCAAAATATTACAGGACCAGACCTACTATTGAAATTTCAACTAAAGCCTAATGAAAAGCACAGTGTCTTCCAGATCCCTACATGTCTGCAAAGATCCCTAGTGACAGGTTGGGGGCATGAATAAGTTCTGATATTTAAAAAAAAAAGGGGAAAAAATCATAAAGTTGATGAAAATTATAGATGGGAAAACCTTATTATATCACCCGCTCCCACACAAAGATCTCAAATACATTCTCCAGCACCCTCCAAGCTCTACAACTTTAGTCCAAGTCTGAAATGGTTTGGATTGCAATGAAGACCTTGCTGAAATAAAATAATTTTAATTGACTGTTTTTGTATGTGACTAGGAAGACTTTAGACTCTTCACCATGAAGATATAAAATGGGAAAAAAGTCATTATGTTAAGTATTTTTCACAGTCAATAGTACATTTCCTTTTTACTTTAACTTTGTTTCTGATTTCATTTTCACAGTTCACACACAGTAACCAATCATACCTTGAATACACTAGGTTGAAGGTGGGGGGGTTTTGTACTTTTTGCTGCCAGGTTTTTATTTTCATGAAAACCACCTGTGGCATTCAAGAAGACTTATTTTGACAGTCTATATAGGAACTAAATAACTACATATTAAAATCTTCTTTTTACTCTGACAAGGGTGAAACAGATTCAGACTTGAAGGCTTTCTCTAAACATAATACAGAATTGAGCTCCGTAAATGTAAAATAAATTGCATAACACAATGATAATATTGCAACTACAACATACGAGTTACATACTTTTTCATCCTTGCGCAATTTAACAATCATTTTTCCCTTCCTTATAACTCAATGGAAAAAATATTAAGAGGGTTTTACAGCATTTGAACAATCTTTGAAACCTTGTTATAGCTTCCATACATTAAACAATATTTTCATTTCCCATTTACAAAGAAGCCATGATTACTGACAGCATTACAATTTTTTTTGAAGCTGTATAAAATTTGTGGGTAACCAAAAACCTGTAGTTTTGCAGAAGTATTGACAGAAGAGAGTCAGACAGTTTGGAACACCTCAAGCACAAGCAATTCATTTTCATCAGAAGGAGGTCACTTTTGTGACCCTCTACCACTTTTTTGCTTCCAGCCATGGGAAGAACATGGGAATCTCAAGAGGTTCAACAAGGCCAAGTGCAAGGTCCTGCACTCTGGTCAGGGCAATCCCCATATCAATACAAGCTGGAGGATGAAGGAATTGAGACACTGAAAAGGACTCAGAGGTACTGGTGGATGAAAAACTGCCCATGAGCCAGAAATGTGGCCTTGCTGCAACCATATCCTGGCCTACATCAAAAACAGCGTGGTCAGCAGGCCGAAAGAGATGGTTCTGCCCCTCAACTACACTCTGGTGAGACCCCACCTGGAGTACTGCCTCTAGCTCTGGTGTCCTCAGCATGGGAAAAGCATGGACCTGTTGGAATGGGCCCAGAGGAGGGCGATTAGAGAGTGATTAGAGGGATGTCTCAGCTCTCCTATGAAGACAGTCTGAGAGAGTTGGGGTTGTTCAGCCTGAAGAAAAGAGGGAACCTGACTGCAGCCCTTCAGTGCTTAAAGGGGGCTTGTAAGAAAGATGGGAACAAACCTGTTGCAGTAGGACAAGGAGTAATGGTTTTAAACAAAAAGAGTGTCAATTTAGGTCAGATATAAGAAATAAGATTTTTACAATGAGGGTGGTAAAACACTGGAACAGGTTGCTCAGAGAGGTGGTAGATGCTCCATCCCTGGAAACATCCAAAGTCAGGCTGGATGAGGCTCTGAGCTACAATATCTACTTGATGTCACTTCTCATTGCAGGGGGGTTGGATTAGATGTCATTTAAAGGTCCCTTCCAACCCACACTACTCTATGATTTTACAGCAGCGAACTTATAGATATTGGCCTCGTTTCTCGCTTCCACTCTCAAGAAAATCACGGCAGTTTTACAAAATAAAGCGAAATCACCTGGAAGTATGCAATAACCGCCAGGGCCGCTGGGTGGTGGTATCCGTCTGCGGGTGAGCCGCGGGACTGCGCCGGGCGGGGATCCGCCCGCAGCCCTTTGCATCCCACACAAACCACACGAGTTTTACGGAATCCACAATTCTCTGCAGTCTCAGTTCGTTTAAAGGGCTGTGAATACCCTGCAAACCCTCTCTTCCCGTTCGTGTAAGCTATAGTTCCTCTCGAGAGGCTTGCATGTGCGCTTGGTTGTTCCAGCACGGCTGAGACAACCCTCTTCCAGATTAAAAAAGAAAGTTTTCCTAGACACAAATACTATCTGGAATACTATGAACAAAGACGTTCTTGTATGATAATCACTGTGAAAGATATCATAGTATCATAGTGTAGACACATATGCTTTTATCATATTTTTTTTGCAGCCTCGATTTCTTCACATATATAATTTGCATCTCTCTTTAATCCCAAAGAAAATATTTTTTTTTTTTTATGAAGTACTTTCTTAACAAGCCACATAGGAATACCTTCAGTGATTTTATCCACTCCTGAGTCTAGACAGACAACTCACTAGCACTTATAAGCAGACAGTGTCAATGTTACATTCTCAAGCAGAAACACTGAGTAAGCTATGCTGAGCCTCAGTGAGGTCAATAGGGCTCCACAGGTATTTTCAGCTTGCAGAAATCTCGTTACTAGTAATAGATGAGCTGAAAAAACACAGCTTCTATCTCAAACACAGCTGAAGTCTGGGACCAGAAGTTACCAAAGGCATCTGTCTACTTCTAAACTGAAGAAATACCTCATGATTGGAAGAAAGCTATATGTAAAAGTAATGTACTTCCTTTCAAGCCCTCTAAAACAGGCCAATGAGTCTTATTACAACCTATAACAATGCACTGAGTGTTGTTCAGTTTTACCAAAATGACTTTAAACTCTTACAGACTGAGGACATTTTTCTCAAAATCACATATAATATTCTTTCACACTGCTGGAGTGGTAAGCAACCACACTGCAGCTCAAGTGAGGGGTGCTTTTTTTTCTTCCAGGAGCAACACACTGAAGAAAAAATGTTGATGGAAGATGCTGGATTAGCAGCCAGTGAACTGCTGGAATGACCCATTGCTGCAACTCTGTGGCCTCGCTATCTTGATCCATTAACCATCAAAGTTTCAGCATCTTTTCTGGCACAAGTCAGTTAGCTGATGCTTAAAGCACCATCTAATCATGCTGCACAGGTTTATGCTTCAGGGTTGAAATTCTTGATTACAGTTGAAGATAATCCATTTGGTCTTTGGAAGTCTTGTGGTTTTTTTTTCTACTGCAGAATGCATTTGTTTGACTGTAAATCAGACTGGAAGAAGCATAGAAAGCCCTGTGACCATCTCACTGATTTTGGCTTCCTCTTCATTTCTGGACATTGAGACTGTGAGCTGCACTTCAGTGAAGCTATCTGAAAGCCAAATTGTCTGCAAGTTGAAAGCCCCTGTCTACAATTCAAGCATGATCCAAAGATTTATTTTCAGTTCTCCACTCCAAAGCACCCAGAGTCAGCAGCAGAACTTTCCCTCTTGAGACGCTATTAGAGCTGGAGTTGGTGGAGTTCCAGCACATGTACTTAAAATACATTTATGTGATTTAGTTTCTGTGCAATTCCCCCCTACCATGCACTCTCTGCAAAAAGGGCTGTAATTAGGGCTACTCAGTGCACTGTGGATATCTTTATTTAATTAGTGTTGTTAAATTACATGGCAAAAAAGCAATTCTTCCTCTCTTTTCATGTACATGAAGAGTCCCACAGACAGCAGAATCACTATCTTCCTGGGAAGCAAACCTTTATTACATCAGACAGGAATTGCATATTCCCTAACATGCCACAGATGGTCTCTACAGACCCTCTGTATCATTGGAGACAGAAGCAAGAGCCTGAAGAGAGCAAATTGCAGTTCTTAGAGTAAGGTCTCACACACTGTTGATTTCTTTCAGCCCTGTTGCTGGATCACTACTGTCTTGAACAGTAGGATTACTTTTTACAGGATTATTTTTTCCCCTATTTTTTTTCTCACTGTATTTATTTCCAAATAGTAAGTTTGTACAATGTACAGAGGAGTCTTTGATGAGTGTTCAATTTGCACAACAGGAGACTTAGCATTCAAAACGATGAGTAGGAAATAACTTTCAGGCACATTTTAAGATTACATGATCTTAAAACATGATCTCACTAAAGCAGCCCACTTTCAAAAAAAAAAAAGCAGATTTCAGTACTGCATCAATGTTACAGGCTTTCTTGGTATCTGAATAAAATAACTTTCTTGCAAGCATTTCACTACTGAAGCTGGATTTTTTATTACTGTTGTTTCCTTTACATCAAACTGATCTTCTCTAAGAGCTATATATCTTTCCCTGTTTAGAAGTACTGGTTCCACTCCAGCACATAAGAGTCATTTCATTCTGCAACAAAATTGTACAGTGCAAGAAAATGAGAGGGGGGTCTTCTGCATCTGGTGGATGATCCTTAGAAGTGGAAAAGAAGATGTGCAGGCTTATGCTATTAAACTTTTTGAGTTCAAATGGGATCCAGCTGTTTGGGATCCACAGCATTCTTGCAATTTAACTGTTCACAGTATGTATACCTTCAATCCCTTTATTTTTGTTTTCTTTAATTGTTGGGGCCTCAGATCATAAACGCCTCAAATGTGAAGGGCAGCTCTTGGTAATTTGTTCTAATCAACTGCAGTAAGAAATGTCTACACCATAACCTTGAATGCTTTTTCTCTCCCTTGACAACAGAATAGACTTCTTACAAAAAAATAAACATCTGGTTTGCATTGAACATCAACTTGCTGTTGCTTTAAGTGCCAACTATTAAATTACCTCAAATGTTTTATGTTTGAACATGATTTTTCAAGACAGCTAAATTTTTTAACTGTAGCACAAATGCACATTTAAAATTAGTTTAGAAAGTTAAATCCCTTGAACATAGGGTTGGTGGTTTTTTGTTTGTTTTTTTTTTAATCATGTGTAGCTTGGTCACTCTTTTTGCTTTCCATTTACAGAAATTATTACTGACACAGGTTTTCATACAAACAAATATGCCTCTTCAGATGGTAAAAGGGAGAAAAGCTCTATCTAGAACTCAGTGACTCAATTCTGAGCTCTACAATATATGGAGGGATTGTCAAGCCTATCCAGAACTTATTAAGTAAAACCAAAAAATCCTGTGGGCCAAAATTACAGCCAGCATTTTCATCAGGAAGCGAAACATTAAAATTCATATCTAAGACTTCCCTCATCTGAAAAACCGATCTGTTTTCCTTATCTAGCATTATTTTCTGGGGATGAGTCTTACAGTCTGATTTGCATGACAGCATTTCAAATTTACAGCTTTACATAAATGTTGCTATTTTCCTGAAACTGTCCAGCTCTTGATCCACCACATTTTTGCAAGAAAGGTTTTTATTTAATTTTTTTCTTTTTTCTTTAAGTAGGTTTCCAGCCCTCTCAGTCAGAGGGCACTTTTTAAGATAGAAAACAGGACAATTTGAACAAATTTGAGCAAATTAAAATGAACACCAAATATGCTGATTTGCTAATGCTTGCAAAATGCTAGTAACTGGAATTGACACCGTTGCAGAGGCTTCTTTATGATGTTTCAGTGAGAGAAAAAAAAAAAGTGAATGTTTTATTCGTTGTGAGAGGGCTCTAAAAAGGCACCAGGGAAGCATAAATGAAAACCATTCTGATATTCCCTTCAGTATTTCTGCAAAACCCTTCCCCAAACCAAAACAGAGTAACTACAAGTGCTGACCAATAGTATCATTGTTTACTTCTTCTTCCCAGACACTGATCAAAGTGAAACTACACAGAGAATCAACAGAAAAAAAAATTAAAAGCACAGACGACTGCAGCTGGGCAAATTGCTGCCAATTACTCTGGTGACTCCTAAATTGGATGTGACCCAGTGTCAGTGGTTGTCTATGCTTGTGTTTTCACCAAAGGTGATTGTAATTGTTGTGATAATGTTACCCCAGGAATAAATTAGAAATTACAAAGGTGGGGCCAACTGATCAAAGTTTCCATATTATTGAGGTAGTTATTCATAATACTGACTGTGGTTTTACCTATTTGAATTCTATAACACAGATCAACCCTCAAATTCACTGAGGAAAAAGATGAAAGATTGATCATAATAAAAATCTGCTGATTGTTTCAGGTAGTGCATGGGAACAACAGTGACTCTGTAGGAACTGTAGATAAATAGGAAGAATTACTTTATGTTTTTTGCTAAAAGTGATTTGAATGGGTTCAAGAGACCTAAAGCCGAAATTCATCAAAGACTACGAAGAGGTCATTTTCATTCTGGAAAAATCCTAAGCCAAATCTGACTAACCAATCCCACCATTGCTAGACATTCGGAGTGTCTGGACAGTGGATGTATTTGATTTTCACTTAATGAACTTCATCAGCATATATACTATGGTGTTTGTGACTGGGGGAAAAATGCCTACATGTCTTCAACCAGCAGTTCTTCTTGTAGCTTGATGAAAATGGTTTCAGTTACCATTTAAATAACACAAATGGGTAGGGCTGAAAGTTGTCACAGAATCACAGGAGGTGAAGATGTGAAATTGGAAGAGACCTCTGAGGATATGAAGTCCAATCCCCTTCTCAAGCAGGTACACGTAGTGCTAGCTGCCCAGATTGTGTCTGTCTGTGTCTAGATGGTTTTAAAGTAAACTTCTCAATAATTCTGCTCCTTAACTTCTAGTCTGACAAAGTAATTTCAGTCAATATTACTTATTGGCAAAACTTTGCTGATAGAAAACGTGATGGAAACTATTTGGTTTCATGCAGTACTTTGAAAGAGGTGATGCTGTTATTTAGGTTCTAGAGGAAAACCGGATCAGGAAGTAACCTGAAAATTACTACCACAAACCCAACAAAAATTGCAAGAAAAATATTAAATGAGAAGATAAGTCCTTTCTCATCTGAAGGGCTTTTAGCCTGAGCTGAGAGCAGAAGAAGTGCTCTGGGATCAGATGTGACTAGCATGTGATTACTCAAACAGATATGCAGTCAATACCGTTTGCACCTACATATTCTAAAAAGTAGATATAGTTCCAAATACCTATTCAACTACCTAAGACAGTTTTTTAAAAAAGAGGTATTTATTATTTTCCTTCCACTTTTTCCCCAGAATTCACCTGCCTGGTTAATATTAACAGCAAAAAAACCCCAGAAGAACTAACAAGCTTCAGCTAGTTTTCAACTGAGATGTGGTACGATTTTTTGAAAAGTCTGCTGAAGCCCAGCTTCCTCAAGTGGCTTCCTTTCAACATAACCCATAAGGGTAGAGAGGCCCTAAGGATCTGAGGCATGTTAACCTATTAAAAAGTTCTCCTGTTGAAATAATTTGTGGAAATCTATTCCAGTTGAAGTTATGACATAATTATGGAATAGCATTCAATATCAGAGCAGAATTATTTTATCACTTTACCACCCAGGACTCTACAGTCAGTCTTTAAACCAAATATCATCTACCAAACTGCATAGGCCTCCAGCAACATGGAGTTTGAAAGCTAATGAAGCCACTTTTTTCTATGTCTGTGAAGGTGGTTGGAGATTGAAAATCAATAATTTCAGAATAAATATACTTCCAAATTTTATGAAGGAGACATGTAAACACATGCACCAAGTCAAATAAGGATGTTCGAACAAGGAAGAAAAAGTATGCTTTTGTATTGGGAATGCGAATCAAAGTAAAACAGGAAGAAAAGGGTCAAAGAAAACTAGCTGCCCTAAAAATGCTCCACTGTTTTCAGGATAAACCATGTACAGTAATAAAAGGCCTGAGGGTATGGATGTTGCAGGCTACTAGGGCAACTCAAGCAGAGAATACATGCCAAGGTTTTTTGTGTCATCCAGTTTTGTATGTACATTATCAAATCAATTACTAGCTTGTTTATAATCTTAATATATCAACTCTGTAATTATATGTGACAACATCAAAATTCTGAGGAGGTAAACTGTGCATCCCCAAGGATGAACTTGTGAGGAAACATGCTTGAACTAAGACTTTCAAAGGGGCTTAAATGAGTTGATTTGTAAGCTTCACATCTTTTTTGAAGGAAGAAGAAGAGAAGCTGTGCTCAGGAAACAGGTCAAAGTTACCATGAGAAAATCTGTTAAGAGATGCTGGGAATCTTCAGAACATAATTAATCTGGGGTTTTTTTTGCAATACAACATAAAAGGTTAATGAACACTCAGCTAGAAAGAACACTGTGAGGGCTCTAATAGATGTGTGGGAACAATGTCAGTAGCAAGGAGTTGAGAAAAAGTAGAAGGAAAATACAGGAAAAAGGGTGAATATAAAAATAGAAGGAAAGAGAGAGAAGCAAAAATAGCAAAAATTATACTAAGCCAAAATAGCATAAGAGTTGCATTTTAAGAAATGTATATGTGCTCCTAGTTCCAAAAATTCAGCTACTATTCTGGACATTCAATACAGCATTCTCTTTCAGTCAGCTTCTATGGCCTTACAGAGTCTATAGGGGTTTTGGCTTTTACTGATCTCTGACTCTGAGTAGAAAAGACGGGAGGTTCAAGGAGGATGGGTACATGCATAAAATCTGCACAGTGCCTGCAGTGAGTAGCCTGACTGTTTAAATGGATGATTAAATAACTGTGTGCCTTGAGCTCTTCTCAGGCCTCAGCATACCACATTCTCCAGGGCTATGCAATGCCAGCCAAACTCTCAGTCTGGAAAACTCCTTTTCCAGATGCCAAATCTTCCCCCAAGGGCTTTTCTACCAATCTGAGCAAGTCAGCTGCAGCAGGGAATTTCTCCACACCTCTGCATGCTCCAGTGAGATCTCCTGCAAGAGCAGAGGAAGAAGATCCCATTCTTTCTAGAAGAGCATCTATGGGACTCAATTATCTCCCTTGTTTGTGGCTGAAATAAGAACTGGGTTTAACTCTATGAACTTGCCCACATATTACTATTTCTCCTATGAGTAGAAGAGAACTCCATGCACAGTCCACTTACATTTGCTAAAAATTATGTGCAGCATCCAGCTAACACCACCATTACCCTGATGGGAGCTTACACATACACCTCATGCATGAGTGCAAGTTTCCCATGACTTTTAGTAACTTTTTAAGCAATTACTTTAATTTCCAAGAAATGTGATATTTATCATTACTTGTAATTTGACAGCATCAACCCACAGCTGTAAACTTCATGCCAACAGCCTGGCAGAGCAAATGCGACGTACAGCAACACATGTAGGGAGAAAGAGAGAAGCAGCAATGCTGTATGGCAAAGGTGGAACTTGGCTCTGGTGCCTCCCTTTACAGCTGCTCCGGACCCAGGAAGAGTCTGTGATTCTATTTAAACTGTCTTTAGACCTGCTTACTGCTAAACAATGATACTTTGCTGCTGGAGGCAGCAGCCTACAATGTGGATGGGCCCTATTTTTTCAAGATAATTCTGTCCTCAGTGATCTCTGACTGACTATTCAGTGCACAGATAGGCAAGCGTGGGGTTGTGGGGTGGTGAGAGTGTTGAAACACTCATATCCCTTTATTTTAAAAAAGCACAAGCAAGCAGGGAGGTCTGTCTCCCGGCTGTTAGACAGAGAAGGAAGAGTGAAACAATTCAGCAGGCCAAAACAACCCTATGAGCACTTCTGGCCTTGAATTTTCATAACCCAGTCAAAGGTTATGCATGCTGCAACCCTTTTGCCTCACCAAGTCCTTGATTGGCCATCATCCTTGGCGTCACTGCAGTTTTGTCTCCAGGCAAAGTCTCCCTCTCTTTTTTTCCCATCCCTGACTACTGCTACACAACTGGTCTTGAAGCCATAGTTTGTCCTCTGGGATTCTTTCCCACACATTACTGTAGTGGAAATCTCAATGTCTTCATGCCTTCCCACTCTCCTTAACAGCTGCTCCCCTCTGGAAGGCAGAGGAACGGTGTCCTTAGCATCCCACCCAGTTAGGAGAACCCTGAAGGGGTTGAGCACTTGCACACAGGGAAGGACTCCAAGGTCTGAGCACACTTGGACAGAAAGTAGCAACATAGAGTGAGCCACCATGGAGGCAGGCTGCAACAGATAGAGAATAACTGGTGGTATTGAAAAACCAGTTTGAGCAAACCAAAACAAGCTATCTCTAGTGCACTGAAGATCTAAAATTTAACCTCCTTAGGTCTATCTCAGAGGTGTATAGACCTGCTGCCTAGTAATCCATATAATCATAACAGGTAAACATTTGCATTTATCCTCCCATCCCTGATGACTGCTTTATCTGTTCATCCTTTAGAGTGGGATGTCCTTTGATCACAGATCTATAATTTGCTTAGTAGAGCTGACTATTCCTATTATTTGTGCATTGTCAAATGCAAATAAACAATCCAGTTAACCTTACCAACAAACAGCAAGGAGCTGCAACAGATCAGTAGTGCTATTACCTAGCATATGCTGGATGGACAGATGGAGGGGATGAGCATCCACCAGCAAATACGACTATTATTTGTGGTTTGTGCTAGCTTAACCTCATTGGGAAACTACAGTTTCTTTTCCTTCCCCAACTTTTCTTAGCATGCCAACAAACAAGGGAGCCACAGAATAACAGAGGCACAGTGAACCTTGAGGTCCACACAGTGTTTTAAAGAAATATGTGAAAAGAAATACTCAAACCAGTATGGGTTAACATACAACAAGGACACTGATACCAAAGCTGCAGTCCACTGGGGATATTCTCCCCCTAAGAAACAGCTTTTGAAAGAAAACCATTTCCTACATAATGTTTTCTAGTCCTTTGTTTTCCTCCATCCCTTCCTGTATTATTTGCTACTTGAGATAGCCCTTGTCAGGAGAATCTAGACAGACTTCAAGAGGTGCCAAATTACAGAGACCTCAGGTTTTTCACAGTTAGTTGTTCTTTTCACTGTTGGACTCTTCTAAAGCAAATGAGATTGAATTAATATGTTTTTACTGTATCTGTTCCTCTGCTCTGCTGTTTCCCATGGCCTAGTAGAGGAAGTCTGATTGCCAAGTGTTTTCTCATTTTGTTTAATCTGATACAAAAGGTCACATCAAGTATCCTTTTGGTATTTGCTCTAGAGCTGAGTATAATAGGTGGCAGACTCAAGAAGAATGCATGTTGCTAAACTTCAGAAATATTTGGGTTTTTAGATACAAACAGATGTTTCCTTTTGGTAGCTTCATTTTCCATGTGATATTTCAAGAAGTATAACGGGTGTAGCTGGATCACAGACAAGCATTTTCCGGAAATCAATTAGTTTCACGCATTGCTTCACAAATTATGAGAATATAACTTCACACTTATGTGAAAGAAATATATAACTGACTTGTTTAATCAGACTGCTGTTTAAATAGACCATCAATTCTTCTTAATACCCACAGATAAATTTTGCAGCAGAAGCAGGAAAACAGAATTGGTTCAGGTTCGGGTCTGATGTACATCCATCGAAATTAGCAAAAACTGGGCTGCCTTGGGATCCATTGTGCTACACCAGTTTGGCATAACGTATTTGCACTGATAAAACAAATAATTCTAGGAATAACAATTTAATCTGGAGGATTCATAAAAAACTGTGGTTTTGTGTTGGAATCCCGTAGTTTAAATTTGTTAATAATATATAATAAACATAGTTTTAGTTATATCCAATGTTGTTCTCAAAAAAAATCCCATTTGCAAAGTGATATATAACTTCATTTAATTTTAAACGAATGGTTAATAAAGTCTTCCTGGATATACTGAGAGGGCTTCTGTCCTCTCAGGAAAATACATGCCATTCCGAACTTTTCAGATACGAAGTATGTGCTCTTTGAAGTTTATATTTATGGGTCAGATATAATGACTTTACATGGAAAAGATGAGTCAGGAAAACTCCACTTACTTTTTCTGAAGAGTAAATTGAGCATTTGAGGACATGGGAAGGTCAGAGGAATTGTGAAACAAAGGTTGTTTAAAATATTTCAGCATTACAGTTAAGCAGATAGAGAATCAACTCTAACCCCAGACTTCAAAACAGAGGTCATAATACCAGTTTGACACCAGTTTTGGGAGCTCTGCTCTAATGATACAGTTGCTGTAATCCTGACGTTTAAAAACCTAAAAAGGCAAAGAAGGAGGGGACATGGACAGGGCCTATTAAACAGCAGAAAAAAACAAAACTCAAACAACGAAACAAAACAAGAAGCAAATCAACCTTCTAAGGCTTCTGAAAAATGCAGGCTCATGCCAGCAGTGCACAGAGGGGTGGCATGGGAGAGAAGGACGGCTCTGCAGGGAAGACCAGCAAGAGAAGGCTGCCTAAAACAAAATTAGTGCTTTAGAGAAGAATGATGCCAGATTCAGAATTCCTCTTTACAATATATGAATAACTCTTAGTTTGAATATTCAGATTCCTGGACAAAAATTAGTTTCTGGCTGTTCCTGCCTGATTGTGATCGCTTTCGGTCCAAGGAGCACTGTCTGAAAAACAGGCAGCTACACAAGCTCTTTGAAGTGAAAACATACACAGGTGATAAAAGCTCTACCACTGGCCTGTATGACAGGATTTTACCTCCTTTTGTAAAGAAACTGAAGAAACTAGTTTCAACCAAAATGGAAAGATCACAAACACAGAACAGGAGAAGTCCGATAGCTTTTCCTCTCTCAGGAGAGAGGCAGCAGTCTTTCTGAAGAATCACAGCAAATAGATCATACAGACCACTGGGGCTGTCTGCTTGGACTATTGTCAGCTGAATGATAAAGTTTTGGGCAAGAAACCCATTTTCTAAATCCTTCTTGTCTTGTATTCATTCATACTGCATAAAAACAATACCCAATACATGTACTGGCCGCTCTGGAGAAAAATGGAACCTTACTGGCTACAGTACTCAGGATGAGGTCAAAACACAGTGTAAGAGGTACAAAACATGACACCTCATTACAGATCAAAAGAGAAAAACAAAAGGCAGCTAACAATGATGAGGGGATATACAGGGAGGATAACAGATGAATTTGGACAGCT
Source organism: Lepidothrix coronata (assembly GCF_001604755.1). Classification (NCBI taxonomy): domain Eukaryota; kingdom Metazoa; phylum Chordata; class Aves; order Passeriformes; family Pipridae; genus Lepidothrix; species Lepidothrix coronata. Next base: position 579,873 of record NW_016690450.1, on the reverse strand, counting down.
ATTTATGTAATGACCAAAAGTTGAACTTGGATGCCTCTTGAAGTCTGTATTTTGCACATTTTGTAAGGCATCATATTTTCTAAGCACCTGCAGCTTCTCATACACATTGGATGCTCAGCATCCAGAAAACCACATATTTCGGTCACTCTTGCTGTATTAATCCAAAAGCCACTACCCAAGTGAAAAGAGAAAATAAAACAGAGAAGAAGACAAAGAATATTTTTGGGCAAAAAACCATGATATAACAACTGGTAAATCCCAAAGGTATAAAATCAGATCTAGTGATGTTTTTCACATGCCCAAATTTTGTAGAGTTCCAAATCTGAACAGCCAAATGATTATTCCAGTGCATATGCCTTTGGGTTCTGCCACTACTGTCACTACTGGTAGACTTTGGCAAAAGTAATCTATGGCAAACCTCTAATCTGTCATGGTTATTACCACAGTGGAGGGGGAGGGAGAAAAAAAACCCAAATCTGCTCTGGCTGTTGGAGTTTGTCTGTGCTTGTAAGGCTGGAAAAACTGACAATTATATTGCATAAGCAATTGCATATCTCAAGGCCTAGCAGCTTGTAGACTAAGATGGTTTTCTACTGTGGTATAAGTGAAAAGGCTAAAAGTAAAAAGCTGTAAGTGACAATAGCAGAGTTTTTTGGGTAATGCTGTGCTAATTGGAATGGTACATGATTTTAGCAGGTTGGATAAAAACGTGATCAGACTGGAGTTCAGGTATGCCTCAGGTGCACTTGCAAGTGCAAATAAAAACAACAGAGGAATTCAGAACCTAAGTCAGTCAGTATCATTACAAGCTAATGGTTTGGAATTCATTAGTATTTTCTGCCTGGGACATATTCTAAATACATCTAAATAAAATACAAGAGAGACTGTTTGAAAGTGTACCCAATTGATACTACAGACACCTCAAAGAGCTGTTAACACTTTCAGCAAACTGCCACTTACTTCAGTCTGTGCTGACTTCAGTTTTACAGAGGAAAATTAAGGAGGCTTTGTCTCCAAAAATGTCAGGTTTTCGACGCTGCCTTAAGTATGAATCCTATTTATAACTCTCCAGTTACAAAATCAGCTTAGGTCAATACATGTTATGGAATAAATAAAGTTCTTAGCCATTCTAGTGAAAAAGATGCTCAGCCTGAATCTCTTTTCCATTTAAGCCACAGAAATGGAAGTAAGGGATGTCTTTATTTTCTGTTGGACCTCTGCAGTCTCAGGTTCTCAGGGATACATCCTGGCAGGAAAACCAGAAGACTCTGTACTTTGCTTTGTGCAGCAGAATAGTATCAGTGGGATCCCAGTGAATCATTCTAATCACAAGTCATTCCTGAAAAAAATAACTTCCGTTTAAGCAGGATTTATTTAAAATTCATATATTCCTTCCTTCTCTTTCTAGGAGCAGACTGTATTTTAAACTTTAATCAAATCAAAACAAACTCCCATTATACAGAATTTAAAAAATGAGATAAGAAGAAAACAAAAAACTGCTGAGCTGAACACCCCAAATCTCTTGGAAAAAACCCTGTGCTAATAAGTAAGATGCTAGAACAAGGTAGGGCTACAACAGTAAGAGCACTCAAGTGGAAGGCACAAGCAGTTAGGCAAAACTGTAGAGCACCTCAGCACCCTCACCAGGATTACAGGAACTGCAATCTGTGAAGTTCCAGATTTTTGGTACATTTTCTACTTTATTCATTTTCACATTAAACTCAGTGAGTACAGATAGCTCTGAGATATTTCTGCCACTCTTACATTATAAAGCTGCAACAGGTTGTAGAGTTTTATACTGCCAATACCTAATACAGGAGCAGTGCTGGAACAAAGAAAAACAAGGTTTTGACAAAATGTTTTAAATAATATGTATAACTTTTTAGGCAACAAGAGGAAGTGGAGAAGTTTGGTTCAGGGGAAAATGAGTTACTTGGGTCCTTATGGTAATGTCACCAACAATGAAACGGTGTTCAGTTTGGCATCTTTAAGTTTCAGAGTTAACAAGTTACTATGAACAATGTTATGAAAGATTCCCCCTCTTCAGTAATTATCAGCTGAGAAAGTAATTTCCATGTCAGTTAATATAAGGTTTATCTCTCCAAATTGATCAGATCTGAGAAGTAAATATTTTATTTTTTTTACGATGAACACCGAATATTAGAGCACAGTCCTTCAAAATAATTATTTCCATCACCACAGACCTATTATTGATGGGTACCTACATTAAGAGTCTTGAAATCTTTTCACTCTTATGAAGTGAAAACAGAAGAAGGATCAAGCTGTTGCTGAAAAAAATGGCATGCTAAAACATCTGCTGTATGTACTGAGCAACACTCCAAACTGTCTCATAAGTCTAACATATGCTCCTTGTCTTGCATATACTCATTCAAGATTTAAATCATGGCACAGTAATGGCAAACAAACCATGTTATGCTTCAGTTATAAACAATTAATTTTTTTCTGAAAGCATGCTTTTCCTGAGCATGTTCATCTAAAGTAAAATGATTCCTGACCTTTCATCTGATTGGTATTTCTACTGAGTATCCTCCCCTACTTCAAATTGTTTTATGGTAGTCAGATAGAGGCTGCTACAGTGCTGAGTAACTTCAAAATTTTAACTTCAAGATTTGAATAGTTAGCAAGATGAGGAAAATAAATTGTACCATCATAGATATGTCAATGGTACAATGACAGATGAGGCTAAAAATTGGACTAAAACATGGATTTGGACATATCAAAAGAGTTCTTCTGACTGTCAGGATAAAGTCCAGTAGTGTAACAATGAATCCCTTAGTTTAAAAGTGACAGCCCAGATATGGTTTCAGTGAACTTTTCTTAATCCAGACAGGATACACGTGTATCTCTACGTAATATAATTTGTTAACATAATGCCAATCTTTGCTCTTGTTGGCAAGGAATTAAATAGGAGAATATGTAATTATTTGCAACCTTCCTACCTTCTTCATGTTCCAATGAAAGAATATTCCTTTCTTGCCTTAAAACTGGCATTCAGGTTTATTTTCAAGACAACATCCCTGACGTATTTGTCCCTTAGAAGATAAATCAATCTCTCAATGAGAAAATTTGTCTCATTATCTTTCTGTATATGATTTTTATCTATTATATGTATCCAGGCCTTCTTCAGCTATTCAAATGACTTCTAAATATTTACTACAACTAAACAAACATACACTAATGACAATGAAACAAATTGCACATGTGAGAACTTAAGTGAACCAGGAACATCCTGGCTGACAGGATTTTTGCCAAGAACTTCACAAAAAGCTTATCCACTCTATTTCCTTGAATTAGAATCAAGTATTTTTTTCTAGTCTCACATGGCAAAACAAAATTAACTAGACCAGACCAAACTGATGCATAGGGTGCTATATTACATTAATACATTTGCCATCGCTAGAAGGCACAGCTGGGACTCTGCATGAATGTTCTGTTGGGCATTCATTCTCACAAGATTCTAAAATACAAGCCCCTCACTTCACAACCTCTGAGCACTTGCTGCGTTACGAAGTGCTACACATATGTTGACTGACAGATTGCTCTAATGTTTGTTCAGATTCTTTTATGGTACATGGATGGTTCTCTGAAGAGCAGTAAAGTATTTAAAAATCCTGAATATACAAAAATTTGAACTATTTGGGGGAAAAACAGTGATTTGAGATTATGTTTGTCTGGACATTAAAAAAAAACAAACCTTGATAAAGTAAAGAACAGGACTATACTCATTTATCTGAAGTCAAGAGACACCGTTTAATGTATTACCTCAGGACTGCTTTACTTGGCAACAACTTCAAATGCACTTTGCATGAAAAAAACAGGTAATATTTTAATGAGAATAAATATTTTTAACAGTACCCCAATTTATTTATAGCACTCAATAGCTTTTAAATTATATATATGTGGGCACTTCCCCATCCCCAGACAAACAGTTCAACTCTGTGACATAAAATTATTATGCATAGATTATCAGACTATAAATAAATGTACCTTTAAAAATCCAACAACAGGTCACCGCATAAAAACTCATAAATTCTCTTTAAAGTGTCAGATTCTTCTTTGTTAGTAAATATCTCGATTATGTTTGAAGCAGTTTTCTTCCAACTATTTATTCATACTGTATTATTTGTTCTAATTCTTATGGCTTTGTTTGTAAAAACAAATGAGATAATTTATTTAAAGGGACTTATCAAGAAGCATCTCTATAAATACAATCATGTACCATGATATTAAGATATTAGTGTTTAGGGACAATTGACTATTTTTCTATGGGAATTTAATTTCTATGGGAATTAAAGTATGCACTTGAGAAAACTCAACTTTTTATGGGGAAAAACACAACAGCAGTATTTGGACAGGCTGCCAAAACTATGCTATATTTAGCATGGAGCAAAAAGAACAAATCCAGCATCCAGCACATGCAGTTTCCTAATATTTATTCCCCATTTCTACTTAGCAAATATCAGATTAAAGATTCAACATTTATAAAAAAACTTGTCTCAAAAGAGTTGCCCAGATGAAAACTCAAGTACATTGCTGCGAAAACATCATTTGGTTGATTTGATTTTAAAAATAATTTTTTAAAGCAAAGCTTCACTTGTGGACCTCACACAACACATGTACACTCTTGGTGGCCAGAGAAACATCAATTAGTGGGAATCACCAGATTTTTGAAAATACGTAGTATATCTCTTGCTCACTGGAGGAGTTTTCTGCAAATACATATATTGTCATGGAAACAAATGACTTTTTGTGGATTCATCCACTACAATCTAAATGTAGGTTTACTGGCTAAATAAATACCCTGGTGAAACTGGAGTAGACTCTTTTTTTCTTTGAAATTCCTCATTTTTCAAATCTCTCTCAGGAAAGAGTAGAAAGGAAAAGACACAAGAAACATACATAATTTACCAGGCCCCTTCTTCTAAAGTTCAAATGTTGACGATATTTTAAAATGTGGCATTTGAAGTGCATTGTGAAAAGTAAAGATAGCACTGCATGAAGAAATCAATAATTTTATAATTTCAACTCTGTTAACTCAGGCTCTGATAGTCAAGCAGTTCTTTTTAACAAGAGTTTTTCATCCACATGTAGGTCTTCACTGACACCATTATACCTCTGTTCTCTTCAGATTATTTCTCTCCAGCCCCATGCTGTAATGTCAATGTTTCTAGGATCTTACAGAGTTCTAAGCATTTTCTATTTTGCAGATCATTAACGATTTCCAGGAAAGGTATATCATCTACATAGGATTTTTATCTAATATGAATAGCTTAGATTTTCTTAAGACTGTGGACAAACTGAATGTCAAGAACACTTGAGATTGTTTAAGCAGCTTTACATCTTTGACTCTTTTTTCCTTCCTTTGAACTCCACATCCACATTTTGCTACTTCCAATGCTTGTGTGAGTTGAGCAGAAACCAGCAAATTGAGCTGTCTGAAAAACAGGGAAGAGGAAGGTACTAGGAAAGGCTATTTTTCAGGAGATCAGTTTTGCAGTTCACCTTCCAGCGGCACAACCAACCACGCCAGCTGACTGCAGTGAGGGTCAATGTATCGAAGCAGGGGAGCAGGAGGTGGCAGAGGCTGCTGAACCAAGCAGTGCTGCCACTAGAGAAGCCACAGTACCTTTTGCAGACTCCCAGCAAATTAGTCTACTTAATTTGATGGGGGGATATTTTGGTGATTTACAATCTTTGTTACATAATGTGCTCAGTAATTAGTCAGCAGGAGAACGGCACTCAGTCTACTCTTCCCCAAGCTCCATGGATTCCAGGAGACAACAAGGCAGTAAAAACTCTTATTTCTGGTAGAAGGACAAATATTTTGAGCAAAAATTTATGGCAGATTCATCCATCTAGAAAGGGCTGTTTTTACAGTCATTCTTTAGAAAGAAACTTACTTTTAAAAAGACCCAAATATTCATAAATACTACTGGTAAAAATAGAGCCATGTTATATTTACATCACACATTCAATATGTCAATGACACTTCTTTCCTCAAACACCTGCTAGTACAGTTCCCTCCCAGCAAAAATGCTGTAAGTAACATCTGCAGACAAAGCCTAACTATTCCTAGAGATACAAACTTGTGACTTTTAAAAAGTCAACAACTTCATTCTGTTAACCACCCTCTCGTTGTTTCTGTTGTGCAGATCTGTGTATCTACTTCTCCTGGGATGGAACAAAGAGCCATTGCCATTTCATTCTATCAGTTCTCCAGATGTTTGTATAAATTTAAAAAGAAGCAGTGAATTCTTAATTAGAACACCATACATATGCTCAACATGACATGTTGATATCATTAGCTTGAAAATGCTGAAAAACACTCAGAACTCTAACTTCCAATGAGCATAAACTATTGATACGATCCCAATCATTAATCAGCTTATAAGGAATCGTAAGTTCACTGATGTAATGGCGCCTTGTTAGTCTGTACTGGGACAGTGATCTACCTGTTTCAGAACCATCCACTTTAATTAATTTGCTGTTTGCACTATCCAAACATATTACAAATAAAATAGAAAACATAATGTATGATGAAAAGATATGACAGACTGATGAGACACTGTTCGCAGTCCTCATGCTTATCCAACAGCAGCACTCGTAATATGAAGAAGCTACAGCCAGTAGCTGATTGAAGAGGGATGAATTCTGAGATACAATCTAAGACACCAGTTTTCTTTCAGCAAATGGATTTATTGTCATAATTGATTATAACCATGTACAGCATCTATGCATCTCCCATTGGAAGAATATCCAGTGATAGAGCTAACGTTAGTGTGATACACAGCTTTACTCAACAATCCCACTGCATTTCTAACAACAAACAGTGGTGTACTCCACAGTCATAAATGGCTAAAAACATCCAGACGTACAAAAGAATGGAAATTTAATATTCTTAACAAAAGAAAATGAAACCTGATCCCACATTCCTTCAGTTTTAATTCCATTCAACATTGTGTCTATAGCAGTGATGAATTTTAATCTATACACTGACAACTGTTTGGTCCCTGATATTCCTGAAAACTACAGCCTGTCAAAATGAAGTCTCGAAGGACTTCTTGCTACTGACCCAAGAAACAAGACTTTGATTTTTTTTTTCTCTATTTAAAGGACAAAGATTAAGGCAAATGATCTCTCTCCCTCAGAATATAAAGTGTTTTCTCTCCATTCTGTCACTGAACTCCAATTGAAGGTACCAGTTACTATGGTATCTTTTGTAAACACTTGTTCAGCTGAAAAAAAAAAAAGGAGGGAAAAAAAAAAGAAAAAACCCCAAATTGCTTACTTGCAATTATGGTAATAAACAACTTGTAGTCACGAACACCTCGGGTCAGCAATGAATGCATCATATTGAGACAAAATGTCTCCATAGTACACTAACACTTCCTTCAAGCCATTCAGTTCCACAAGAGTTCATCTGAGGTTGCACATTAAATTCAAAGGAGCAGAAGCAGTATCAATGGTCTCAACAATTTACCAAATTCCATCTAAAACATTTGCATTTAAATTGCAACTCTGGTTTGGACTTCTTTAACTAGCTCATTTCTAGACCACACAGAGAGAATTATTAATGTAAACTAAACCACCATATTTCCTAGTAACAGAACCACATTCTGTAAATATTTAGGAGTCTGAGAAGTAGAGAGCAACTGACCATAAAATGATTAGCACTGTTCTGAAACCAAAAGCAAAATTCTAATTTAAAAAAACCCACAACAACCAACAAACCAAAACAACTCAAACATAATATACTACTGCATAAGAGTTTAACTTCAGTATTTCTCACTCAGCTACACAAAATACAGAATCTAGATTAATATACAAAAACGTTTATTTCACAGTGAGGTACATAAAGTTTCTAACTTTAGTAGGCTAAGAGAGAACAGCCTGTTATGATGAAGATCATCTCATGTTCCTGAAATATTCTCACCTATTACTGTTTCTGAAGAAAGGCACCAATTATTATTTATCCATCAACAGTTCACCTCTGCATCTGCCCATTTAGAAATGAAGATGGATTATGTGAGGGTCAGTGGTCTACTGACCATCATGGACCCACACAACTACAGCACAAGTACCAAGCAGTATTTATTCAAAAACAATTTAAAAATAGCTCATTTGTAAACACATTACAAAAATATGTTAGTTTTTCTTAGTGGTGTCAGCAATATATTCCTGTAGAACTAACTAGCTGCATTATTGTTTCTTGTTTACAAAAAAAAAAAAAGAAAACCCACTTGTGCACATTAAATAGCCTCACATTCGGTTTGATTTGAAACGGCACAGCCTTCAAACTGTCCAGTGAAAAAATAATTTCCAGCCCTCCAGTGACTCTCTGGTTGCACACAGTTCAATTAAAAGACTGGTCCAAATTTTTGTTAGGAAGAGCTGGTGCCTTGGAAAGACCTGGTCAAAGCTTTCTCACACAGGGCCAGGCTGCCCACTGTAACGTGTTCCCAACTGCAGTTGGAGAAAGCCACCTGTAAAATAGCACACAAATTAACGGCTCTGAATTTGCTTAAGGGAGGCACTGGTTGCTGTTGGCAGTAGCTCCCGCCGCTTTGCTCCTTGTGGCAAGGCGCAGTTACCGCCTGTCAGGGCTTTTCCTTGGGTTAGTGATGATTCCTGAAAAAACAGTGACATTCCAGCAGAGGCAACCCTATCTCACAGGCCACCTCAGCCCCGGTCTGCAGTAAGGGCAGCTGAACACAGCCACTGCGCTGCAGCTCTGCCCCTCGGAGGCCACGACCCCGGGGCCCGCACCATCCCCTCAGAGACCGACGTCCACCTGCCCTCGCAGCGCCGACCGCAGCTCCCGGCCGGCCTCGGGGCCTTGGCGGGCTCAGTCGGTGAAGCGCTGCAGCAAGTGTTCATCACCATGCCGGCTGCCCCCGCTGTCCATGAAGCGCTCGCAGGGGAATTCGATGAGGTCGGCCTCGCTGAGGGCACAGGCGGCAGCGCCACGGGGCGGCCGGTGGGACTGGAAGCCCGAGAAGTCGGCAGAGACGCCGGTGCCCATGGAGCGGAGTGGGCGGCGTGTGGAGTAAAGCTGCCTCACGTGGACAGGGGCTGCCTTCCGACGCCGACGCCCCAGCACCTTCTTGCGCAGCAGGCGGGCGGCCCAGGCGGCCAAAGCCGTCAGCAGCAGCAGCGCGTTCACCGCCAGCAGCACCAGCGTGAGCAGCTGCTGGTCAGGGCCGCGGGGCCCACCTGCCGCAGCCGCCGCGGAGCCGCCCTCGGGCAGGGTGACCAGCCCGGCACAGTGGTCCCGTGGTGCCACCGGGCACACGCGGCCACCCAGGATGCCCTCGACACAGACAAGGTAGGGGGTGTCCGGGTGGAGCTCCTGCAGTGTGGCCGCCGGCTCCCCCTGCTCTGGCAGGTACACAAAGCGCTGGAACTTGACAGCGGCGCCGAAGCGGTCAAAGAGGAGACGGAATCGTGCCGGCCCAAGCAGGCGGGGGCTGCGGTGTGGCCGCACGGCCCAGCGCACTGTCACCCAGCTGGAGCCAACGGCCTCCACTGACAGGTTGTGGAGGAACAGCTTGTTGAAGTCGCATGGGTCGGACACCAGTGGCGGGACCCCAGCGGCACTGGCCCGACGGGGCCACGCCGCGCTGGGCGGTGGTGGCGGCGTGGGGCTGGCAGCAATGGGTGCACCCATTAGGCGGGCAGTGGAGGTGGCTGGCGGCGGCCCTGGGGGCAGTCCCACAGCGCTGCTGTTGCCGCCGAGCCCCTCAGGAGATGGCAGGGAGGGAGAGTCGCCATCGGGGCAGGAGCCACCATCCTGCGGTGGCAGCAGCTGGGCATCCTGCAGGTAGTCAAGGTACTTGCCAGCCAGGGTGGACGGCAGGCGGCACTGCACGAAGACGGTGAGCAGGCGGCCCTGGGAGTGCCAGGCCGCCAGCCAGTGCTTGAGGCCGCGAAGGCGGCAGTCACAGCTCCAGGCATTTCCCTCCAGCTCCAGGCGGTAGAGGGCCAGGCTGGAGGCAAAGAGCTCGCCAGGGAGCGTCGCCAGCGCATTGTCCCGAAGGCTGAGCTCCCGCAAGCGACCAAGGTGGCTGAAGGCAGCTGGATGAAGGGTGGTCAGTGCATTGCGGCTCAGATCCAGCGCCTCTAGGTTGCCCAGCGGCTCCAGCAGGGAAACAGGCAGGTGGCTTAGCAGGTTCCCCTCCAGGCGCAGCTCCTTCAGTGAGCCCAGCCCTGTGAAGGCATCCGGGGCCAGGTGAGATAGTCGGTTGCCACTGAGTGAGAGCTTCGCCAAGCCAGGCAGGTACTGGAAGAGCCCTCCTGTCAGCTGCCGCAGGCTGTTGCTGGCCAGCAGCAGGGTGTGGAGGGAGCGCAGCGGTCCAAAGATGTCTGGGTGGCGAAGGGAGCTCTGCTGGTTCCCCGAGAGGTCGAGAAAGCGCAACTTGGCCAGTCCAGTGAAGGCACCACGGCTCAGCCAGCGGATGCGGTTGGACTCCAGGTGCAGGTAGAGTAAGTTTGGCAGCCCTGAGAAAGTAGAGTCGCCTAGCGAGCCCAGCTCATTGCCATCCAGTCGCAGCTTGACAAGACTGCTGAGGCCAGAGAAGGAGGCAGCGCTGAGGCGGCCGATCTCGTTGGCATTCACGTAAAGGATGCGCAGCTTGGCCAAGGCGCTGAGTGTGCCAGGGGCCAGCGCAGGCAGCAGGTTGTTGCCCAGATAAAGCTCCTCCAGCCGGTCCAGGCGCTCAAAGGCCTTGGGGTGCAGTGAGCGGATCCGGTTGTACTGCAGGTCCAGGCGCTGGAGCCCTGCCAGGCGGTGGAAGTCGAAGGCAGAGATGTTGACAATGAAGTTGCCCCCGAGGCTGTAGGTGAGGATATCCTTCGGCTCGGCAGCCTTGGGCACGGAGCGCAGGCCCCGGTTGGTGCAGAGGAGGTGCTGGTGCTGCTGGCAATCGCATGGCTCGGGACAGATGGGCTCGGCCGCGGGCAGCAGCAGGAGGATGAGGGTGACAGAGCCCCAGAGTACCCGCGGCAGCACCATCAGGCGGACCCGGCGCGGCACCCCCATCCCGGGACGAGACGTGGGCTGCTTCCCCCGCCGGCTTTGTGTCTATCCGGCATCCCCTCCGCCTCCTCCGCGACTGCTAATGGGCCCCTCCTCTGCTCCGCGCCGGGCTGAGCTCCGCGCCGGGCAGGCAGGCGCGGCGGCGGCTGCAGGTCGCGGTGTCCGGCACCATGGGCTGGCCCGCGGCGGCCGGGAGCGCTGCCCCGCCCGGGCTCTGCCGCCCCTGGCGGCCCGCGGGTGCGGGTCGGCGGTGGCGGGGCCGGCGCTGCCGCGGGGGGCGGGCGGGATGCGGAGCGGAGTGGCTGCTCCGCCGGCACTCCCAGGGTGGAGGGGGCGGGCGGGGAGGAGACGGAGGGGGGCGGCGGGCGGAGCGGGGAGAGGGAGAAAGACGAGCTCCGAAAGTTGCCGAGAAAACTCAGCGGAAATTCGTACTTCCCACACTGTGCCCTGGGGGACCGGAGGATCGGATGGAGCGGCGGAGAGGGAGGACGGGGGGGCGGGGGGAGGAAGCCCGCGGCCAGTCCTGGCTCGGTCCAGCCCCGGCAGCGAGCAGGGGCGCAAAGTGGGAAAGAAGGAATTGGAACCGGCTGTGGCTGCCTCCCAGCCACATGGGTTACAGAGAGAGTTGCGCATCGGGGAGGGGGAAGGGAACAGAAGTAAACTAATCGTCGTCGTCCCCTTTTTTTCCTCTTCTGTTTAGAAACCTGCCAAAAGCAACAGTTACGGTTTACCAGGGATTTAGGACTTTCTATTGTGTTGAGCAAACAGCAATCAGAGGACTAAGCTAGTTATAGTACATCAGAATGAATTTTCATTCTTTCTCCTCACCGTCCTGCTCAGTAGGTTCCCGACAAAGCTGCCAATGAGGATGCAGTTGAATATGGCTGCAGCTCCATGAGGGGCTCGTCAGAATGCTCTTCAGAAATAATTCCCATTTTTAAAGAGTCTTCTTTCTCAACAGCACAAAAATTTAGAGGGAAAAGAAGGTATTGGAAAGCATATTGAAAACGAAGCAGACTAGGTACCCATCCGTTCAATGACTTTCCTGTTGGCATTTTTTGTTTTCCTAAGATGTTGCCAATTGAATAAATGTCTAAGGGCAGGAGAAAATGCCTAGATAG